>NC_041226.1:2881129-2889489 GCF_002837175.3 Physeter macrocephalus | reverse complement strand
CGCGTGCCGCGGAGTGGCTGGGCCCGTGAGCCGTGGCCGCTGAGCCTGCGCGTCCGGAGCCTGTGCTCCGCAACGGGAGAGGCCACAGCAGTGAGAGGCCCGCGTACCACAAAAAAAAAAAAAAAAAAAAAGGAACTAAGGCACACTGTAGAAAACATCTCTGCCATTCTTAGTGAGACTTGAGAAAACATGGTATTTATGAAGCCGGAAGCCATAAAGAAAGAACAAGCAGAAATTTAAAATAGGCTAATCTAAAAAAGAAGACAGGCAGAATAAGAAAAAAAGAAATGCAGAGAAACTGAAACATAGTGCAGTGATTTAAAACATGATCAAAGCAGAAAAAAACAAAACTGCCAAGGAGAAACGAGAAGCATCTCACTCAAGAGTGCAGGTTAAATTCAGGGACACGGTGAAAGCTGGCAGCCAGGAAGCAGCGCAGAATCCCGAGGACAAAGCCAGGACAGCTGGAACAGAAACAGCAACAAAACCCAAATTCTCGTGTCCTCCTGTGTTCCCAGTACTCAGAACAGCGACCAGCACATAGTAGGAGCTCTGGTGAAGACATGCTAGTCAATGAATGTAAGGAAACGTTTTTGAGATGAAAAAAAAAGGATGTGTAATTTAAAAGGGAATCCCCTTGATGGCTGCCCAACAATGTGCTTAATGCCACTGAACTATATACAATTAAAAATGGTTAAAACAGTAAAGTTTTTGTTATGTATGTTTTACCACAACTTGTTGGTTTGTTTTTTTTTTTTTTTTGCGGTACATGGGCCTCTGGATCTTCCCGGACCGGGGCACGAACCCGCGTCCCCTGCATCGGCAGGTGGACTCCCAACCACTGCGCCACCAGGGAAGCCCCTACCACAACTTTTTAAAGCAAAGTAAATAAATGCAAGCAAAGAGAGAGAAGAGAATCCTGCATTCCAGATCGAAACGAACAAAGAAAACAGTAAAAAGAAACCCCCCGCCCCGACCTAGACAGACTCTGCCTTAAGTTTTGAGAACTTAAATATAAATACAGTTAAAATTATAAGCCAACTGATCCCACACGGGGCATTTCCCAGGAGTTGTTAGTGTTCCACGAACTCAAAAGGGTCCCAGTGTTAAATACATTTGTAAAATACAAGTGAGCTCTGTGTTTCACCATATGCACATCAGCAATCCTGCACTCACAACACCTATTTCCCAAATGTGTTTGATGAGGGGGCCCACCCGCTTTGTTGGAGGACCTACTGATGACATTTGTCCGAACACTGGCGACTAACTGCTGAAAGCATACAGCTAGAAACGACAGGCTTACACAGAACGGAACAAAACGGACAGCGCTCCCAGAATGCAACTGTTCATCGCTGTGAAAGCCAAAGGACAGTGAAGGAAGGTTTTCAGAGGTAAAGGCTGAGATGCAGAATGGCATTCTCAGATATACGAGGGCTCAGGAGACATCTCAGCTTTGTACCTTTCTTTAAAAATCACTAGAAGAATAAGTAATTTAGATCGAGTCAAAGCAAAGGAAATCCCTAAGGAACTTGTAAGAATGCTGAGGGGTCATTGCCTCTTTTCTCAACAACAGCTGGATAAATCATAACAGCAAATTATTTTATTATGAATGTTTTTCCTTATGATGGGAATAAGCCCACAACACACAGCAGTTCCTCTGGGAAAAATTCTCTCCAGTACTTTACGGTTTACCAGCAGCTTCCAAAAATCCAGTTTAAACTACTTTTGTGCTAAAAAAAAAAAAAAAATAATCTAGAGAAAGAACTGGAGGATAATGAGTAAAATGTTAATGTGATTGTCCTTAGTGTTGAGATTTTGGCCTTTTATTTTTCTTCTATTTCCAAATTTTAAAAAAATAGGCAATGTGTTCATTTTAATATAATTTAAAATTTCCAAAAAGTTTAATCATGACAGAGCTAAACTTAAAAGCATGTTTCCAATTCTGAAGGAGTGCTTGGCTGATGTAAGCAAATTCAGAAAATGCTTCTGAGACATTCAGGGAACAACCCGTACAAGTCAGAAACTTTACTAATACCCAAGGGTTAGTGTGATTTGCTCAAAGCGACTGAGATAAAACATGAATAGCAGTAGTGCTTGACATTCATTTAGCATTTTTCAGTTCACAAAGAACTTTATCACGTGGTCATCTCAGGTGCGACCCAGCACCCAAGAGATAACAGGGCACAGGCAGTGTCAGGACTGTCGCCACAGTGGGGCAGACAGGCTGGCGATGTGTCAGCCGCTGAGCTGGTCGCACCGATGCAGGACTCCTGGCCTGTGCCCCCTCCCCTGCACACGGGTCTTCAGGAGAGGATGTGGATCTCCCGCAGGGGCTCAGGTGCACATTCAGACAGAGCGTTGGGTGGTTACAGGGCCCACTGGGCCTGATGTCGCGCGTGGTCTTTCTGCTTGAGGAAGCCTGTGCCCGTGGACAGACGATGAGACATCACAGCATCAGACCAGGAGGGACAAGGGGTGGGAGGAGAGAGAGGAGAGGCCATCTGGAAAAAGTCTTCCACAGAACTTGCCATCCACTGGGTGGTGGTAGGTGGCAGGGTGGCACCTTCATACTCTTTAAATCGTGACTCGATGTTTTTAGAAAACCATGTGGGAAGCAGCACTAGGACAAGCCTGTGGTGGCCACTGTGATGGTCCTTTATGATAAACTGCTTAATCCGCATCCTTTGAGTAAGACTGTCCAGCAGTGATGAGCTGTTCTCCAGGCCCGCTTCTCCATCTCGCCGACAGAGAAACCAGCAAGACCGTGTTAGATGCCTTTCTGCAATCCTGACACACTGGGCCAAGGGTAACTACTCTCCACAGGCACCCGATCTATTTATTATTTCCTCCAACTTTATGTTTATTTTCCTATTCATTTTCTTATGTCTTGGGTTAATTTTTAATTTTCAGCCTTTTTTTCTCAGATGTGCATCTCAGCCTATAAACTTTCTTCGAAGTACTGCTTTAATTACATCCCAGAAGTGTTCACATGGAGTATTTTCATTATTATTCTATTCAAAATATCTAATGTAGTCTAATGGGTAATTTAGAAGTGTATCTTTATTGCACTGTGGTCAGAATATTCTGTATCATTTCAGTCTTTTGCAATTTATTGAGACCCACTTTAGGGCCCTGTATATGGTCAATACTGACTGTAAACATATTAGATGTGCTTGGGAAGAACGTGTATTTTTTAGTTGTTATGTGCAAGGTGCGTTTTCTTCATCTTTTGTCTGCTTAATCTGCTTTAAAACATCTGAAAGATGTATTAAAAATCTCTTGCCATAATTGCATATTTATCTATTTGCCACTGTAATTTGGTCAGTTTTTGCTTCATAGATTTTGAGGCCATATTGCTAACTACAAACAAATTTAGAATTATTATATCTTCCTGGTAAATTTTTAAATTATGATGTGATTCTCTTTATCTCTAGTTGTACCTTTTAGCTTAAAACCTATTTTGCCTGATTTTTTATAACTACACAAATTTTCCTTTGTTTAACATCTGCATGATGTATTTTCTGTTCCTTCACTATCTCATTAATTATTTGGTGTGTCTTTCTTCCTTTGTTTAATATCTGCATGATGTATTTTCTGTTCCTTCACTATTTCATTAATTATTTGGTGTGTCTTTTATACATGCTATGTTGCTTCTTATTCTTTGTCTCTTAACTGGGTCACTTAGTTCATTTATGTTTCATATAAAATACTAGTTCATTTCTGTTTACACCAATCATCTTACTATATGATTTCTGTTTGGTTCACCTATTTTATGTTCTCTTTTCCCTCCTTTCTTGAATTCCTTTATTGATATTTTTGGCATTACATTGTTTAATTATTTTATTATTTCATTTTTATTATCTCCTCTATTATTTTGGAAACCATACATTCTTTGTTGTATATATATGTATATAATTTTAATTATCTATATAGGTGGTATTAAGATTCAAGTACATTTATCTTTTTGATTGCTCTCTATTCTTTCCTGCACCTCTCACTTTCCATTTGCAATTGAATATCACCTTTAGAATTTCCTAATGTGGATCAGCTGAAGATTCTCTCCATTTTCATTTACCATGAAGTCTTTATTTTTCCCCAATGTTTTATTACAAGAATGTCTCATTTCATCTTAAAAATATACTTTCATGGGGTAGATAGTTCTATGTTAGCAGTTCTTTTCTTTCATCACATTAACCATACCATGCCACTATGTTTTGGCTTCCATTACTGCTGTTGAAAAGTCAGCTGTCAGTCTGAATCTTACTTCCTTGAAGGTAATCTTTTTATTCCCTCCTGCCTGGCTCTTTTTAAGATTCTTCTCTCTGTTATTCTGTAGTTTCACTATGATGTACCGAGTTGACCAGTTTGTTCGGGTTTTTGTAAGATCTTACAGAAAAACCCAAACGAAATTTTTGGCCAACCCAATACCTAGCTATAGACTTATTTATTACTTATTACTAAGCCCTTTGGAATTTATTAAGATTCTTACATCTGTGGATTATTTGTTCATCTGTTTTTGAAAAATTCTGAGTCATTGTCTTTTAAAACATTGTTTTGGACTGTGTTCTTCTGGGACTCCAATTAAATGTATGTTAGACCTTCTCACTGTGTCTCTTACCTTCCCTTCTCTTTTTTCCATCCTTTGTCTATCCTTGCTTCATTCTAGATAGTTTCTACCTGGTCTGTCTTCAAATTTACTAATTCTGTCTTCAGTTGTGTCTAATATGCTATTAAATCTATCCAAGTTCTTAATTATTATGTGTTTTCCATTCTGGACTTTGTTTTTGGTTCACTTTTTCAAATCTGCCATGGCAGTTTTAATAGTTTGCAGTTTCCTTCTGAAAATTTCAAAGTCAACTCTTATCTTCTTGAACATGGTAAACACAGTTTCTTTACAGTGTTGTCTGATAATTCCAACATCTGTTGTTTCTCTGGTTCTTCTTCATGAATGCCTGTTTGTCTTCCACTGAGTACTGGAGATTATATTTGCAAAATTATTTCTAGAAAGAGTTTGAGTCCTATGATAATGCCATCTTTCTCTAGAGAGCACACAAATACTAGTATTCTGGATCACATGCTTCCAACTTTAGGACTAATGATTTTCTGAGCAACTCAGAAGACTCAAAAGTGGGCTGAAATCCATACAGGAGCTACTTCTAGTTCTCCGTTCTCCCTGCAGTATCCAGTCCTAAAGCAGAGGAACTACCCATACTTCTAGCTGACCGTTACTCCTTAGAATGGCCTGCAGGGCTGTCAGAAGTGCAGTACAATCTCACAACTATCTTTTCCAGATTGGCAAACATTTCCAGAGCAAAGATGCCCTGAGTGCCCAAGCTCACCCCTCTAATTTCCTATTCTCCCCCAGATCTCAACCAGTTTCATGTCATATGGTGAGGTTTTGAATGTTTTTAAGAAGATTTCAAGAAACATCTGATCTAGTTTTTAAAAACTGTTTTCTGTGGGGTAGTCCAAATGCCTAATCCACCATTACCAGAAACCTATAATTCTGTTCCTCTAAGATCTAAACATAGAATTACCGTATGATCTAGCAATTCCACTCCCAGTTTTATACCCAAAGTTATTGAAAGCAGGAACTCGAATTTATATTTGTGCACCAATGTTCATGGTAGCATTATTCACAATAGCCAAAAGGTGGAAACAACCTCAATGCCTATCAACAGATAAATGGATAAACAAAATATGGTGTATCCTTATAATGAAACGTCACTTGACCATAAAAAGGAATGAAGTTCTGATACCTGCTACAACATGGATGAAACTCAAAAAATTATGCAAAGAAGCCAGACACAAAAGGACAAATATTGTATGATTCCACTTACATGAAATATCTAAAATAGGCAAATTCATCAGAGACAAAAATTAAAATAGAGGTTACCAGGGGCTGGGGTGGGGTAATGGGGGAATTATCATAGAGTTACAGAGTTTCTGTTTCAAGTGATGCAAAATTTTTGAAAATAGAGAGTGGTGATGGTTGCCCAACAATATGAATGTAATTAATGCCACTGAATTGTACACTTAACAAGGGTTAAAATGGAAAATTTTGTGTTGTAAATACTTTATCAAAATGTTACACAGTGACTGGTTCAAGATGGAGGAGTAGAAGGATGTGCCCTCACTCCCTCTTGGGAGAGCACTGGAATCACAACTAACTGCTGAACAATCATCAACAGGAAGACGCTGGAACTCACCAAAAAAGACACTCCACATCCAAAGACAAAGGAGAAACCAAAATGAGATGGTAGGAGGGGCGCAGTCACAATAAAATCAAATCCCATAACTGCAGGCTGGGTGACTCACAAACTAGAGAACACTTATACCACAGAAGTCCACACACCGCAGTGAAGGTTCTGAGCCCCACGTCAGGCTTCCCAACCTGGGTGTCTGGCAATGGGCGGAAGAATTCCTAGAAAATCAGTCTTTGAAGGTTAGCGGGATTTGATTGCAGGACTTCAACAGGACGGTGGGGGAAACAAAGTGTGCGCCTTGGGACCCAGGGGAAGGAGCAGTGACCCCATAGGAGACTGAACCAGACCTACCTGCTAGTGTTGGAGGGTCTCCTGCAGAGGCAGGGGGTGGTTGTGTCTCACCGTGAGGACAAGGACACTGGCAGCAGAAGTTCTGCAAGTACTCCTTGGCATGAGCCCTCCCAGAGTCCGCCATTAGCCCCACCAAAGAGTGCGGGTAGGCTCCAGTGCTGGGTTGCCTCAGGCCAAACAACCAAAAGGGAGGGACCCCAGCTCCACCCATCAGCAGACAAGCGGATTAAAGTTTTACTGAGCTCTGCCCACCAGAGCAACAGCCAGCTCTACCCACCACCAGTCCCTCCCGTCAGGAAACTTGCACAAGCCTCTTAGATAGCCTCATCCACCAGAGGGCAGACAGCAGAAGCAAGAAGAACTACAATCCTGCAGCCTGTGGAACAAAAACCACATTCACAGAAAGACAGACAAGATGAAAAGGCAGAGGGCTATGTACCAGATGAAGGAACAAGATAAAACCCCAGAAAAACAACTAAATGAAGTGGAGATAGGCAACCTTCCAGAAAAAGATTTCAGAATGATAGTGAGGATGATCCAGGACCTCAGAAAAAGAATGGAGGCAAAGATCGAGAAGATGCAAGAAATGCGTAACAAAGACCTAGAAGGATTAAAGAACAAACAAACAGATGAACAATACAATAACTGAAATGAAAACTACACTAGAAGGAATCAATAGCAGAGTAACTGAGGCAGAAGAATGGATAAGTGACCTGGAAGACAGAATGCTGGAATTCACTGCTGTGGAACACAACAAAGAGAAAAGAAATGAAAAGGGGCTTCCCTGGTGGCGCAGTGGTTGGGAGTCCGCCTGCCGATGCAGGGGACATGGGTTCGTGCCCCGGTACGGGATGATCCCGTGTGCCGTGGAGCGGCTGGGCCCGTGGGCCATGGCCACTGGGCCTGCGCGACTGGAGCCTGTGCTCCACAACGGGAGAGGCCAAAACAGTGAGAGGCCCGCAAACCACAAAAAATAAAACAAAACAAAACAACAAAAAAAAAAAAAAAAAAAAGAAATTAAAAGAAATAAAGACAGAAATGAGACCTCTGGGACAACATTAAATGCAACAACATTCGCATTATAGGGGGTCCCAGAAGGAGAAAGAGAGAGAAAGGACCTGAGAAAATATTTGAAGAGATTACAGTCGAAAATTTCCCTAACATGGGAAAGGAAGTAGCCACCCAAGTCCAGGAAGCGCAGAGAGTCCCATACAGGATAAACCCAAGGAGAAACACGCTGAGACACATAGTAATCAAATTGGCAAAAATTAAAGACAAAGAAAAATTATTGAAAGCAGCAAGGGAAAAACCACAAATAACATACAAGGGAACTCCCATAAGGTTAACAGCTGATTTCTCAGCAGAAACTCTACAAGCCAGAAGGGAGTGGCATGACATACTTAAAGTGATGAAAAGGAAGAACCTAAAACCAGGATTACTCAACCCAGCAAGGATCTCATTCAGATTCAATGGAGAAATCAAAAGCTTTACAGATAAGCTAAGAGAATTTAGCACCCCCAAACCACCTCTATAACAAATGCTAAAGGAATTTCTCTAAGTGGGAAACACAAGAGAAGGAAAGGACCTACAAAAACAAACCCAAAACAATTAAGAAATGGTAATAGGAACATACATATCAATAATTACCTTAAACGTGAAAGGATTAAATGCTCCAACCAAAAGACACAGGCTCACTGAATGGATACAAAAACAAGACCCATATATATGCTATCTACAAGAGACCCACTTCAGACCTAGGGACACATACAGACTGAAAGTGAGGGAATGGAAAAATATATTCCA
>NC_041226.1:2878799-2880593 GCF_002837175.3 Physeter macrocephalus | reverse complement strand
AGACAAGGAAGGTCACTACATAATGATCAAGGGATCAATCCAAGAAAAAGATATAACAATTATAAATATGTATGCACCCAACATAGGAGCACCTCAATACATAAGGCAATGGCCTTACAGCTATAAAAGAGGAAATTGACAGTAACACAATAATAGTGGGGGACTTTAACACCTCACTTACACAAATGGACAGATCATCCAAACAGAAAATTAATAAGGAAACACAAGCTTTAAATGACACAACAGAGCACATAGATTTAATTGATATTTATAGGACATTCCATCCAAAAACAGCAGATTACACTTTCTTCTCAAGTGCGCATGGAACATTCTCTAGGATAGATCACATCTTGGGTCACAAATCAAACCTTGGTAAATTTAAGAAAATTGAAATTATATCAAACACTTTTCTGACCACACACTATGAGATCAGAAATCAATTACATGGGAAAAAACGTAAAAAACACAAACACATGGAGGATAAACAATACATTACTAAATAACCAAGAAATCACTGAAGAAATCAAAGAGGAAATAAAAAAAATACTAGAGACAAATGACAATGAAAACACGATGATCCAAAACCTATGGGATGCAGCAAACGCAGTTCTAAGAGGGAAGTTTATAGCAATACAATCCTACCTCAAGAAACAAGAAAAATCTCATATAAACAATCTAGCCTTACACCTAAAGGAACTAGAGAAGAAGAACAAACAAAACCCAAAGTTAGTAGAAGAAAAGAAATCATAAAGATCAGAGCAGAAATAAATGAAACAGAATCAAAGAAATCAATAGCAAAGATCAATAAAACTAAAAGCTGGTTCTTTGAGAAGATAAAATTGTCATCTCAATAGATGCAGAAAAAGCTTTTGACAAAATTCAACACCCATTTATGATAAAAACTCTCCAGAAAGTGGGCATAGAGGGAACCTACCTCAACATAATAAAAGCCATATACGACAAAGCCACAGCAAACATCATTCTCAATGGTGAAAAACTGAAACCATTTCATCTAAGATCAGGAATAAGACAAGGATGTCCATTCTCATCACTATGATTCAACATAGATTTGGAAGTCCTAGCCACGGCAATCAGAGAAGGAAAATAAATAAAAGGAATACAAATTGGAAAAGAAAAAGTAGAAATGTCACTGTTTGCAGATGACATAATACTATACATAGAGAATCCTAAAGATGCTACCAGAAAACTACTAGAGCTAATGAATGAATTTGGTAAAGTTGCAGGACACAAAATTAATGCACAGAAATCTCTAGCATTCCTATACACTAACGAAAAATCTGAAAGAGAAATTAGGGAAACACTCCCATTTACCACTGCAAGAAAAAGAATAAAATGCCTAGGAATAAACCTACCTATGGAGACAAAAGATTTGTAGGCAGAAAACTATAAGACACTGATGAAAGAAATTAAAGATGATACAAAGGGAAGGAGAGATATACTATGTTCTTGGATTGGAAGAATCCATATTGTGAAAATTACTATACTACCCAAAGCAATCTACAGATTCAATGAAACCCCTATCAAATTACCAATGGCATTTTTAACAGAACTAGAACAAAAAATCTTAAAATTCATATGGAGACACAAAAGACCCCAAATAGCCAAAACGGTCTTGAGGGAAAAAAACGGAGCTGGAGGAATCAGACTCCCTGACTTCAGACTATACTACAAAGCTACAGTAATCAAGACAATATGGTAGTGGCACAAAAACAGAAATACAGATCAATGGAACAGGACAGAAAGCCCAGAGATAAACCCACGCACCTATGGTCA
>NC_041226.1:2878122-2878615 GCF_002837175.3 Physeter macrocephalus | reverse complement strand
GACACTATAAAACTCTTAGAGGAAAACACAGGAAGAACACTCCTTGACATAAATCACAGCAAGATCTTTTTTGATCCACCTCCTAGAGTAACAGAAATAAAAACAAAAATAAACAAATGGGACATAATGAAACTTAAAAGCTTTTGCACAGCAAACTACAAACAAGACAGACAACTTCAGAATGGGAGAAAATATTTGCAAATGAATCAACGGACACAGGATTAATCTCCAAAATATATAAACAACTCATGCAGCTTAATATTTAAAAAAACAAACAATCCAATCCAAAAATGGGAAGAAGACCTAAATAGACATTTCTCCAAAGAAGACATACAGATGGCCAAGAAGCACATGAAAAGCTGGTCAACATCACTAATAACTAGAGAAATGCAAATCAAAACTACAATGAGGTATGACCTCACACCAGTTAGAATGGGCATCATCAGAAAATCTACAAACAACAAATGCTGGAGAGGGTGTGGAGAAAAGGGAA
>NC_041226.1:2870216-2877983 GCF_002837175.3 Physeter macrocephalus | reverse complement strand
GTATATTAGCGCATACATGTGGAACCTAGAAAAATGGTACAGATGAACCCGTTTGCAGGGCAGAAATAGAGACACAGATGTAGAGAACAAACGTATGGACACCAAGGGGGGAAAGTTTATGGGGGTGGTGGTGGTGTGATGAATTGGGAGATTGGGATTGACATGTATACACTGATGTGTATAAAACGGATAACTAATAAGAACTTGCTCTATAAAAAAAAATTAAATTTTAAAATTTTAAAAAAGTTATATAGTTAATTATGCAATATGCCAAAAAAACATTGAATTATATACTTCAAATGGGTAAATTTTATGGTATATGAATTATATCTTAATAAAGCTGTTTAAAAAATAAATCAATTTTTATACTTTATCAGTATTTATCTCCTTACTACACTGTGAAGCCAGATGTGTATCCTTTCATCTTTATTTATTCAGTAAATAATAGAGTGCCTTGTATATGGCAGCCCAACTGGCTGCATCTTTATCAAAGCTTCACTGATCAGCAAATTCTTGCTAAATGATCTTTTGCTGTAACAGTTTTCTTCCTGACAGTGGTAGATATGTGCACTTCCTTTCTCTACTCTGTGGGTAACAAGCTCCAAAACATAGTGTTTGACTGGAAGTGTGATTGTTTCTGTATATGATGAAACAATTCCATTGTTATGAAATTATAACTTCCTGAAAGTACCTCGTACATATTAATGCTCATAATTCTTATTTCCCTCCCTTTTCAAGGTACATAACCACTTTTTATTTAGTTTTAACACCTTCAGAAATAGATGAAATATTGTCACATAGAGAAAGTTAGAATGAAGATTGATTTTCTCTTGCTATGCAAACTAACTCTGTCAATTTATCTTCCTCCTACATGATTTTTAGAAACATAAACACTTTGTTTACTCACTTGATTGCAAATGAGAGAATGCAAACTTGAACTACCTTGAATAAAATGGATGATTTCTTATAAAGATACTGCTAGAATGTCTCCAAGCCACCCATGTACAGTCAGCAATAGTTAGGATGCTTTGGCTGCAAATAACATAATTCTAGAATCAAACTGGGTTCAACCACAAGGGAAAAAATTGTCATGCCACATGGGTGATCAAGTGAAAAACAGCCCTAAAATATTTCATCTTCATATACTAAAAAATTGGCCACTTCAACTCTCACCGTTGAAGGGCTACAGGTGGGACTTTCAGAGCTGTACCTGCTTACTCTCCTTATGAAAAAGGTCCTGGGCCCCTACCTCTTAAAAGAAAGGGTGTTTTCTAGAAGTTGACATTTCCCTTCCCTAACTGATTGATGTATTTCCAAGTACTGTATATCAAAAGCGTTTGGAATGGGACTTAGAAACTCCAAGCTAGGACTTGAGTCAGTTCAGCTTCTTTGAGGAGTAGATGTTGAGACCGGAGATGCACTGGAGGAAATGCCTGTAAAGGATAAACAGGAGGTATCAGAAGGAGGCAGGAAGTGCCTTTAGACACTGATGCAGGTCTGTCTGACCCCTGTGAAAGGAGAGGGGTGGAGAAGGAGTATCAGGCAAGAAGAGTCTCAGCACAGCTCTGAGAAAGTTTCAGGCAGGCCAATGTGGAGTCCCCAGGTCAAAACTGCCCGTTAGATGGGTTCTGCATCCCACAGAAATTACCCAGCATTCATATGGAAATGGACTCCCAATAACCAAAACCATCTTGAAAAAGACAAAGTAGGAGGACTCACACTTCCCAATTTCAAAACTTACTACAAAGCTACAGTAATCAAGACAGTGTAGTACTGGCATAGGGACAGATATGCACATTGACAGAATAGAATTGAGAGTCCAGAAGTAAAGCTTTGCATTTACGGCCAATCGGTTTTTGACAAGGGTGCTAAAACAATTCAGTGGGGGAAAGAATAGTCTTTTCAACAAATCAGAACAGCTGGATATCCACACACAAAAGAATGAAATTGGACCTCTACTTCACACCGTATACGAAACTGTACTCAAAATGGACGATAGTCCTAAATGTAAGCGCTCAAACTATAAACATAACTGTACATTTTTATGACTTTGGGTTAGGTAATGGCTTCTTAGATATGACACCAAAAGCACAAGAGACAAAAGAAAGGAATAAACTGGACTGCATCAGAATTTTAAACTTTTCAATTTTTCTATAAATTAAACCAACAAGAAAGTGAAGAGACAATCCACAGGATGGGAGAAAATATTTGCAAATCCTATCTCTGATAAGGGGCTTGTATCCAGATATATAAAGAAATTTTATGATTCAATAATAAAAAGACAAGCCAATTAAAAATGGGCAAAGGATCTGAATAGACATTTCTCCAAAGAAGATATACAAATAGCCATACAAATAGGTATACAAATAAGCACGTGAAAAATGCTCAGAATAGTTAACCACCAGGGAAATGCAAATCAAAACTGCAATAACATACCATTTCACATCCAATAGGATGGCTACAATAAAAAAGACAGTAACAAGTGGTGGTGAGGATGTGGAGAAACTGGAACCCTCATATATTACTAATGAGAATGTAAATGGTAAAGCTGGTTTGGAAAACAGTTTGGTAGTTACTCAAAAAGTTAAACATGGAGTTATTATATGACTCAGAAATTCCACTCCTAGGTATATACCCAAGAAAATGAAATATGAATATATTGAGTATATCAGATATATTTGGTATTTATATGAATATAACCCATTCATATATATATGTGAAATATGTCCACCGCAAAATTTGTACATGAATGTTCACAGAAACTTTATTCATAAGAGCCAAAAAGTGGAACCAACCCACAGTTCATCAACTGGTAAGTGGTATATCCATACAGTGGAATATTATTTAGCAGTAAAAGGAAACAAAGTATTGTCACATGCTACAACACGGATGAACCTTGAAAATGTAATGCCAAGTGAAGAAAGACCGCAAACTGTGCGATTCCAATCATATAAAATGTCCAGAATAGGCAATTCTATAGAGAAAGAAAGTAGATTAATGGTTGCCTGGGGCTAGGTGTGGAGGAAATGGGGAGTGAGTGCTAATAGGTATGGAGTTTCTTTTAGGGAAGATGAGAATGTTCTAGAATTAGTGGTTATGGTTGCATAAATCTGTGAATATACGAAAAACCACTGAATTATACACGCGAAATGACTGAATTTTGTGGTACGTGAATTATACCTCTATTAAATTGTTCAAAATTTAAAAAGAAATGGTCCATGCTCGATCATTGATTGGAGGAGCCCAGGGGAAACATGGCCCAATAACACATGGCGGACCTCAAAGCTCAGCTGAAACTGAGTCCCCCTAAAACGAAGTTACTCTGCCGAGTTTATGATTAACCCCTCTATCCAAAACTTTATTCCCTTTCTTGTTCCACACCTGTTACCCGTCAAGACTGAGGCGTATCAAAGAAAAGGGGAGATTGTAATTGAGAAGGACCCTATGGGGCCTTCCTGGGACAGACCCCTCTCCCCCATGTCCGCCAAATGCCTTCTTATCTGTAGAAAAACTTTAGCCTCCTAGGTGTTCCCTGGGTTCCAAAGAGCAAATTTAATCAGGGAAGTGAGAAAATGCAGAAACAAAGGAACACAATCAAGCAAGTCCAAACAGTAAGAGTTTAGCCATTAAAGTCAGAGACCTTTAGTTCCTTCTTCAGGGCTGTAGATAATATTCTCAGCCATCCATGAGTTGTTCTGCAGATACCGAAACCCCCATCAGGTGGAAGAAGTTAACTGCTGCTTGACCACCAGCGAGTAGGCCCCAGATGGGCTGGAACCAGGTTGATGCCGTTGACTCCTGATTACCTCACCACCAGCCAATCACAAGAATGTGCACCAGCTGATCACGCACCCCCCTACCCCTCTCCCTCACCCTGTCTTTAGAAACCTTTCCTTGCTTGCCTTGCCAGACAGGCTGCCCTTTCCTTCACCGCAAACGTGTCACAGATGGGCTTTACCACGCTGGGCAAAGGGACCCAAGTTTGGTTCAGTAACACAGCGTCAGGGGCTGCCAGTCAGCTGAATCTCCACGACAGAGTCTCTTGAAGAAGACAAGAGCACATTTCCACAGCCCCATGCAAACCAAGAACCATCACATGACATCCGCATGCAATGATCTTCAGAGAAAACACTGTTCTTTTGCAATTTCACATTCATTCATTTAACAGAGATCAATTCACACCCAGTGTCCTGCTATGAATCAGGCCCCAGCGCGGCTGGGGAAAGAAACGACCTCCTGGGCTCAATTCCTTGCGAGGTTTTCCTTCTCCCAACGTTACAATCACTGCTAATTTTAAATGAAAGTGGCCTTTCACACATGCACACTGGTTTATCTGATCCTCACACAGCACTTCACGATAATTACCACTACTAACCAAGCATAAGCTTACAGAGTTGACATTTGCCCAAGATCAAAGAAGCCAATAAAAAGTCATTACCAACCTCCAAATTCTACTCTTTCCGAAACAAACGTCTCCGTCCTGCCTCCTCGCTCCTGGGCGGCCCCATACCACCGACTCGGCCGCAGCCGCAGGTGTCAACCCAGGTTCAGCCGGAAGGACGGAGCATGCGCGCCAGCTGGACCATGCGAGCCACGCCTGGGTGGATTCAATTGGACCAGCCCCGGTCACGTGCTCGCCGCTCAGCCAAGCGCTGCCGCGAAGAGGGGCCGAGCTCACCGGTGGCCGCGTGAGGATATCGCGAGGTCTGGGCCATGTGTTTCCCCGCCCCCCACCCCCATCGAGGCAGGAGCAGCCGTGTATCTGAAACACGTGGAGTGAACGAGACTAGAGCGGCCCGGCAGAGAGAAAAGGTTGCCGTGGGTGATGTTAGCAGACTGGATGCCGGGCGGGAAGCGGTTGGTGCTCACTGCCCTAGTGGAGGGGCCCCGCTGGGCGGCTTTGCGGTTTGCGGGGCAGACCAGGTGATACAAAGTGCCGCACAGGGGAAGCCAGGCTCTGCCGGGATGGACAGTGTCCGGCTTCGGCTGCTCTTCTTCAGCCCTGAGACCACGACGCTTAGCCCCCTAGAGCCCGGGACTGGTGGGGTCATAGGTTGCTGATTCCACCCAGAAACGCTTGCCCACAGCGTGCAAAGGGCAGCACACAGCGGCCGAAGCGTGGGGCTGCGCCGTGAGATGAGCAGGAAAGGTCTCCCTTGCCTCACCTTGGAATCGTAGCTGGGGAGGGACTCCTGTGTTCACCGGGCCGCCACCCCCTCCTACGCCTTCAGGCAGAGGCACGCCCGGACTGCCCCGCGTGGGTGACAGGCTTTCTGGTTTTACCGTCTGCAAAAGAGGAGGCCAGCCTTCCCTAGAGCTATTTCCAGCCCCCCTCCCTTTCTTCCGTCCTGTGCGCCATTCCCTCTGTCACCGCCCTTTAGGTACGGGGACCTTGTCCTGCTCAGATACTTGGGACAGACGTCAGCTGAGCGAGCACCAATTACAAGCCAATGCCTGCTGGTGACTGTGGTCACGGAGATGGAAAAGATAAGGTCCCTGCCCCCAAGAAGCTTGCAACCTAGCGTAAAAGAAGTATCTGCATAAACGCTTCCATAGTGACGTAGTAACCTCTCCAGGTGCGGGTGTGCGGGGCCTCAGAGGAAGGCGTGCTGAGGCCGGAGAGCCAGGAAGATCCGAAGAAGGGCTTCAGAATGGATTGTTCAAGCGGAGTAAGGTGTTAAATACAGATTTTCTTATTTTTAAAGACTTGTTTTAAAAAACTTAGAGAATGCAGAATAAGAAAGAAGAAAATAACCACAATCTATGGGTATCTCCCCATTTTTCTCAGCTATTACATATTGTTTTGTAGCTGACTCTTTTGCTGTAAAAATATAACCATTTTAATCATAAGTATTTTTCAGGACCAGTTTTCATGGCGACGTCGTATTCTACCGAATGTGTTTGAGGGTCTTTGAGAGAAACCAGTGAGTAGCCCCCATCTTCCCTACCCAAATTAATCGAGAGATGAGACAGCTGGTGGAGAACCAGAATATCACCCTATTCATAATTAAGGCTAAATGGAAGGCAGAGCCCAGAATGAGAAACAAACTGGGCCAGCTGGTCATTGCCTGGAGGAGCCCAGGGGAAGCAAGTCTCTGCTCAGACCTTGCAAGAGGCCACCGCAGGGAAAGTGCAGAGCAGACAACTCACCAGGCCCCCCGCGTCCCATCGGCCCAAGTGCAGAGGGATGGAGAAAGGGGACAAATTCTCCATGCAGAGGGCCTTTGCTCACCCCCACCTGCTGCCCGTAACTCACCAATGGCTGCAACTCCCAACCCTCCCTGGGTAAGAGGAGGGGGTGGGGAGAGAAGCCAGGAGGACTGAGGAGAAGGCTACAAAACCAGCAGCTGGGATGGAGGCGTCCCCTCTAACATATCTAACATATCCCATTACTCATTGAACCAACCCTCTATTGTTGTATGTTTAGGTTGTTTCCAGACAACATAGACATTAAATACCTTTGTAATTAATCTTTGTCCATGTTTATGGTAATTTCCTCAAGATAAAGTCCTGGGAGTGGAATCCTGGGCCACATGATGTTAGCATGTTTAAAGCTTTCGATGCCACATTTCCCTCTAGAAGGTTTGCGTTACTGGACGTTGCCGCTAGCAATATGTGAGAACATCTTTCCTTAACACACACCCACCCTGGGTCAGGCCTTCCTTGTTGATCTTTGTGAATTTGATGGCAAAATGTCTGCACCTCAGTGTTATTTCAATTTTGAGCTAAGGGAGACTTCCATTAGAAAATACAATTTCTTGGTAGTTCTGGGGCAAGATAAGCCTAAACATCCTTATCATAAAATGGGACTAAATAGCCCCTACCTTTTGGGTGAGAGTCGTGTGGACATAGCTTGGCCCGTGGTGGGCAGTGAATAAATTGTAACCATTGTGGAATCACCTTAGAGCCCCTGGGACGAGGGTGGGGTAGACACATCTGAAAGCCGCCGCCCTTCTCCCTCCCATCTTTGTGTTTATGTATCTCTGTCTCCCTGGGGCCACGCAGGGAGGGGCGGTAACTTACAGGGTGGTTTGGGCATTCTGGGGGTTTCTGCCCAGAACACCACCTAGCAACCCTCCTGGGCCACCAGGATTTCTAGCACCTGGCGGTTGGCTCGTCAGCCCATCGCCAGGCTCTCTGTGTCACTCAACGCTGGGGGCTTTCGCAGGGCCCTTCAGTGTGTGCCCCGCAATGTGTGGGGTCTCGTCAGGCCAGCTCCTCCCTGCCCCGTCCCCTCCCCACCCTCACCAGGCAAGGGGAGGGCCCGCCGTCCTCGCTGCCCTCGGTTTGTCTTTGGTTCCCCACTTCTGACTCGCCTTTGTCTTCAGACAGACACCTTAGAAGAGGTCTCGGATTCCACCGTCAGCAGCCCACGGGGCCCCCGGCAGCAGGAGACAGGCCCTGACCCGGCCTCGTTCACTATTCTGGGCCCCCCTCTCTCTGGGAGCTTCTTGGCTGAGTCTTAGTCCCCCCTTTGTTTCTTTCTGGAAGTTAGCGAGGAAAAGCAGATAGGAAACCGACAGACAAAGGTCGCTTCTAAAGCCCAGTAGCGAACAGTCCAAAGGCGGATGGAAGGTCAGAGCAGCTCTGGTGCGGGCCGGCCTCTGAGTGGAGGGGGCGGAGCGGGAGGTGACCCGCCTGGGGCTCGTGACTGGGGCTCGCTGAGCGCTTGACGCCATCCGGTGCTGTCTGAGCAGTGCGCTCTGTCCGTCCGTGTGCATGTGTGTGTGTGTGTGTGTGTGTGTGTGTGTGTGTGTGTGTGTGTGT
>NC_041226.1:2821479-2870162 GCF_002837175.3 Physeter macrocephalus | reverse complement strand
TGTGCGTGTGTGTGTGTGTGTGTGTGTGTGTGTGTGTGTGTGTGTCGCAGAGAGAGAGGCTGCCCCAGGCAGGATCGTCCTGAATGCCACGGACCCGGGTCCACCACTCTCTCCCTGGGGAATCTCTGCCGCAAACGGCACTAGACGTTTACTTGCTTACACGTTTCATTGTTTACACAGTGAACAAACTTGGGTTAAGAAATTCACCACGTAGCGCGAGTACATATTCAAAACACTTCAACCCACAGCTGTAATGAATCACCCACTAAGCCGCGCATCCTTCGGGCCCCCCCGAGGACGGCGCTCTCTGCCTGGCGTTCGTGCGAGTCGACCTCAGGCTGGTCAGACGGGACCCCGACCCCGACCCGGCCGAGGCCTGGGCCCCGGGAGCGCCGGCCCGCCTCTCCCAACAGGCGCTGACGGCACCAGCCATCCACAGGGTCGGGCAGGCGGCGCCGTGGGGACGCGGGAGCCGAGGTGCTGCCCCGCCTCCAAGGGGCGGAGCCGAGGCCAGGGGGCGGGGCACCTCCTTGCTCGCGTGGGCGCGCGGAGCAGGGCCCGGCCTCCCCGGGGGTCCCACACGCCGGGAGCGAGCCGCGCCTGGCCGCCCCACTCCCGCATGCGGCCCTTTCTCTCCCGCCCGCGCTGGCTGTTCCCTCGGCCTGGACGGCCCGGGCACCCTTGAGGTCTCGGCTCGAATGCCGTCGCCCGGGAGCCCCTTCCCCGCCTGCGTCTGTAGGAGCAGTGACACGTCTCCCGGCCCCACCGGTTACACCTTTACGTTCATTTATCAGGGGCTGAGATCACCATGTGATTTATCTGACTTCTTGCCTATCGTCTCTGCTCTAAAATGAAAGCTGTCTACTGCAGAGGTCTCATCTGTCCGGGTCCCTGTTGAACCCCCAGCATCTAGAAAAGTACCTGACTCATCATGGTTACTCACAAGCGATCGATTCGGCAAAGGAATGATTTCTTTGTGTCTCACCTACAACCTCACATGAAAATTGTTCCATTAAAGGAGACCAGTTTGCAGACATGCGATGCAAGTTAATTGTGTGGTTGGGCTTCGTAGGGTCCGTGGAGCACCTAGATGTGTACGCGGCGCTTTGTGTGGATGTGCCTTTGCCTGAGGTGAGAGCAGCTTCAAATTCCCAAAGGGTCCCGCGACACAAAAAGAACGGGGCTGGGGGGTAGGGAGAGGAGCTGTCGGTCGGAGCTGGAGGACGAGCTCCTTTGCCAGAAGCTCAGAACAAGGCAGGTGACTTCTCTCCCCCGCGGGCGATGTGAGAGTCACAGAGGATGTCGTAACTTAGCCGCCACAAGGGTCCACCCAGAGGACTGGAGATTTGCTTTGTGGGGAAAGACTGAGTCGGCTTCCGGAAGCTGAAGGCGTCAGATGAGGTGGGAGGTCTGAGACTTATGCCACCTCCAGACCGGACACGAGCTACCGCTGAGGGGCTGAAGCGGCCTGACAACCAGCTTGACTGGGTGTTGGATACGCCCGTCAGACTGGAGAGGACTGGCTGAGGGGGAGGTCAGGTCACAGAGCCCAACAGAGACACATTTATTCTTCCACTTTATTGTGGAAGAAAAAGTGAAACCAAGAAGCGAACTAAGGTAAGCTAGAGCTTGTACTTGGAGGCAACATGGTAAGAGCGACAAAACAGGCTCCGAATTTGATGGATCTGGGCAAATCCCTGGACCAGCCGTTTACTAGCTGTGCCCCTTGGGTGGAGTCAGGTTCCCTGCACAGGAAACGGGGGTTTCACACAGCAGAGGCCACGTTGGGGGTGGGGTGGTGCCCTGGGCCATGCAAAATCCCAGGGGGCCAATGGCATTTCCATACCTGGAAATCAGACCTGAAAATGTCTAAAACGTGTTGGAAGATTCTTCCAGCTCTGAATGCGGTAAGGTGAATTTCGGGCCAGAATATCTTGAGGCCACGTTGGGGGTGGGGTGGTGCCCTGGGCCATGCAAAATCCCAGGGGGCCAATGGCATTTCCATACCTGGAAATCAGACCTGAAAATGTCTAAAACGTGTTGGAAGATTCTTCCAGCTCTGAATGCGGTAAGGTGAATTTCGGGCCAGTCATTCACGTCCAGATCCAGTTACGGGGAAAAGCATGAAGAAAAGTCCGTAAGATAAATGTTCAAAGAAGTAACTAAACACAGATGGAGGGTTATCTGAGTTGAAGCAAAGGGCACATCATACGATAACAATCTTATTGATGAATCTTATCAAACCATCTTGATATCTGAGTTAAAACCCAGACTTACTAAACTTCACAGCTGAAGCTTTAGTGCAATTTAACATGATTATTATGAAGTTAATCAGTCTGAGAATTTAGCTGAGCCCAAAGAGACATACGTATTCCTCTGTTCATTTCACAAATGCTTACTGAGCACCTGCTGTGCCTTTGGTACTTTTTAGGCACTAGGAATACAGTGTTGACCAAAACAGTGAAAACTCTCTGCTGTCATGGCACTTACACCCTAGCAGGGAATGATGGGAAATAAAATCAGTAGTAGGTTAAAAGGTAACACCATCTATGGGAAAATAGGGAAGGGAATATGGAATCTGGGGGAGGCATGCAATGGAAAATTGGGAGGTCAGAGGCAGCCTCACTGGGAAAGTGACTTAAAACAGGACAGTGAAAAGGGAGAGAGAGAGAAAAAAAAAAAAACCAGGACAGTGAAAGAGCTGTGGGGTGTCTGGGGGAAGAGCCAAGGGAACAGCACATGCAAAGGCCCTGCGGTGGAGATGAGCCTGACTCTTTGAAGGCTGTAGAGGTCTATATTAAGGCACTAAACTCTGTTAACTACTAACAGTATATTTTAAAAAGCAAACAATAAACTATTGCCTTCCACACTTAACTATTGTCTAACATTCTTTGCAGGTACGTGAGCACCTGTTTGTGAACCGGTCCCTGGACGTAGAAACATTCACAACAGGAACTCAGACCTCTTTCTTCCATATTTTATTTGGAAAACATTTAAATATTTACTACATGCTAGGTGTTTATAAATATAAACTCACTCAGTCCTTATAACAATCCTCAGGTAGCTACTACTGTTATCCCCATTTTACAAGGGGATAAGCTGAAGCACAGAGAGGTTAGGTTACTTGTCTAAGATCACACAGCTAATCAACACCAGAGCCGTGATTTGAACCCAGTCTGCCTGGCTTTAGGGTCCACGCCCTTCACCTCTGCACTCTCCAGGCCCTGGTGCCCACCAGTGGCGAGCTGGCGTCGGTGGGAACAGCTCCAAAGAGCCAGCTGAGCTCATCTCTTCCCAACTCCTTGTTCGGTGGCTTCCCCTGGGTAACTAGAAACCGGCCCCATGGGAGTGTTGACAGCGGGGGAGTCGGCTACAGAGCAGGGCTGCATCCGGGTTGCCGGGCAACCACCAGCCCACGCCTGCCGCCTCTCACCCTTCGCCCTGCACGACGGCTTCCGTCCTCCTCGCTCCCCGACTTGCTTCCACTCGACGCCGCTCACGGCAGGTCCAGCCAGGCCCCGGCGGCTTACGTCACAGTGGGGTCCGTGTGAGTCAGGGTCGTGTCCGGCGTTCGAGTGGCCCCCGTGGGTGTCAGTGTCACGGAGGCCTGGGTGTGGCCTCCAGCTCGGCTCGGGGGACGGGCGGCCCCTCCTGAATCACGTCCTCTCTGCCCGCGAGCCTCCTGCACCCCTAATTCACGTCCACTGGGAGCCCGCTGTGGGTGCCCGAAGCCAGGGGAGAGTCAGGTCCGAGCCCGTGACCCCGCCCCCGCAGGTCCCACCCCCCACACACCCCCGGGGGCCCTTCCTCTCAGCGTCTCAGCCCGGTCCCCGGGGCTTCAACCGTATCCTGTCTCGGGACCCACACTGGCTGCCCTTCTGCCCACGGGTCCCGCTGACTGCGTCCTCCCAAGCGGAGGCCCAGCATCCCTGCGGCTGCTACACACCCAGCGCTCCCTCTCTGCGCCCCGTGTCCTGTCCCCCGTCTCCCCCCAGTACCAAACATCATCTACCTTGTCTGTCTCTCTGTGACTTGATAACCGCCCTTCACTTTCCACTAAGCCCCTTGGTGGCAAAGCACTGTTTTCATCTGCGTGTGTCCCCAGCACGGAGAGCAGCACCGGGCACCACAGGCCTCCAGAAAGAGGGGGCGACCGATGACCCGTTCCCGGCACGGCGCCTGGCGCAAGGACCTGCTGGACGTGTGTGCTGAGGGCAACCTTCGGTCCTCCGGGTCTCACGGCCGGGGCTCTGGCCGCGCGTGCGGCTGGCGCACGTCGAGGCCCGGGGGGAACGAGAGGCTCCTTCCTCGGCCGGAGACCAGGGCCCTGCGCTTCATCTGGGCCGGAGCGGCGATTGCCGAGCAGGAGTCCAGAGCCAAATGTTTATCAAAGACGCTGGACTTGCAGACTTGCAGTTCTAGGAGCGCAGAGCAAACCACTCTCTTTCAAGTGGGCTCTGGCAGGACCGTCTGGCCGCCCTCGGATGGTTAGTGGGAAAGCGTGGGCGGGGGAGCTGCTGTCGAAATCCAGGGTACAATTTCCTGACCTTGGAGCATCTTTTTAACTGTTTACGTTTCTGCTGCTGCCATCAAAGGAGGGATCCTTCTCAGCTGTCAGCCCACCTCGAAGGTGTCAGGACAGGTTTCGCCTGGAAATCAGCGACCCGCTGCTCCAAACCTCAGCACTTTAAGAGGCCTCAAGAATTTCCAAGCATCCCTGATAAAGTAGCTCGCAGTTTTTAGGAAGGCTGCGTGGAAAGTGGCCCAGAAGAGGCCGGAGGGAGGTCAGGCCCTGTGGGCATCCGTGGAGCCGGTCCCGCTTCTTGTTTGTTAACCGCCGGGAGACGTGGCCGTCCTGGCCTGCGCCCCTCACCCTCCATCCCCCGCCCCAGGCCCTGGTGACGCCCACTGTGTTCCAAATGCTCGTCCAGCTCGGTCACAGCCGCTGCTCCCACGGGGCTCGTGGTTTGGCTCCGAGGTGTGAGGGCCTGGCGGGTGGGCGTCGTCAGAGCACGGCAGGGTCTTCGGGTCGGTGCGGCTAGCTGAGGCCGACGCCGGTGACAACGTGGGGCAGAGGAGTCCGGTTT
Source organism: Physeter macrocephalus (assembly GCF_002837175.3). Taxonomy (NCBI): domain Eukaryota; kingdom Metazoa; phylum Chordata; class Mammalia; order Artiodactyla; family Physeteridae; genus Physeter; species Physeter macrocephalus. The sequence goes on along the minus strand of NC_041226.1, from coordinate 2,865,075 downwards.
TCCAGACCCCCGTGTCCCTCTCGCCTGCCCATCATTAGCACTTAGGTGATGGAGGAGGGGCCAGCGGTGATCGGGGACCCAGGTGCTTCAGTATTAGAGGCCATTATGGCCACGGCCACAGGAACACCGCAGCTGGCTTCGTCCCAGCCGTCTCTGGGCAGGAATGCTGGGAAGGAGGCCTCTGCCCAAATACAATGGCCAAGTAACCAAAGTAGCACATTACTGCGTGCTGGGCTGCGAAGCCCTCTGGAAACCAGGTGTGTGGCTGGGGCCTGAGGCCTGATGGGGCCGGGGCTAGGGCTAGGTGTAGGGCTAGGGTTAGGGTTAGGTGTAGGGCTAGGTGTAGGGCTAGGGCTAGGTGTAGGGCTAGGGCTAGGTGTAGAGCTAGGGTTAGGGCTAGGTGTAGGGCTAGAGCTAGGTGTAGGGCTAGGGTTAGGGTTAGGGTTAGGGTTAGGGCTAGGGCTAGGTGTAGAGCTAGGGTTAAGGTTAGGATTAGGTCTAGGGCTAGGTTTAGGGCTAGGTGTAGGGCTATGGTTAATGTTAGTGTTTTGGCTAGGGCTAGGTGTAGGGCTAGAGTTAGGGTTAGGGTTAGGTCTAGGGGTAATGTTAGGGCTTGGGCTAGGGTTAGGGTTAGGGTTAGGCTTAGGGTGAGGGCTAGAGTTAGCTCACTGGAGGACAAAGGTTATGAGGGCTCATGTGTGTTTGAGAGCCCAGAAGGGAGAGAGGCGGCGAGGCCCACCCAGGTCCGTGCCTGAGGCAGGGCGTCGCACAGGAGAAGGTGAGGGAGAACAGCAACTGCCCAGCTCCTCCAACACGTGGCCGCACTGAGACCCGGCCCCTCCTGCTTTCCTGCTCCTTGGTTCAAGAGCCGGGAGGAGGGGGGCCGAGCCCCCTACAGAGGCCCGGAGTGCAGAGTCGTTCGACATTCCACCTCTCACCTGCAGAAATGTAGCTTTGGGGGAAGGTCTGTATATAAAATATTTTTAAGAAGCAGAGGTGGATGCATTATAAATTAATTTAAAAATTAGTGTCTTCTTTCTTACCTAAGAGATTTATTGAGGTTTCTCCCCGGGTTTTTCTGACCCCAAGTCCTCTCCTGGGTCCTGAGCACCTCTGCCCGGCACCTCCCAGGCTAAGAGCCTGAAAGGGCAGCAGGACCTTCGAGCACTGCATTTAGGTGAAGGATTTCATAAGCACTAAAATGCCAACAATTTTTGCTTTGATTACTTATCTTACCATCTGGGGTCACCTATTTTTGTAGCACTCATTTTTTCTCCTTCAGCTGCCCCAGCATGATGCACTTTTTTCTGAGCCAAATAATAAACTCTGACATTCATTTTTGTTTGTTCTTTTGGCTGCAAGTAAATACATGTTTAAGCAATAGCTCTGTATAGCTCTTGAATGACGCAATATAAAAACAGCAGCGTGGGGCTTCCCTGGTGGCGCAGTGGTTGAGAGTCCGCCTGCCGATGCAGGGGACACGGGTTCGTGCCCCAGTCCGGGAGGATCCCACGTGCCGCGGAGCGGCTGGGCCCGTGGGCCATGGCCACTGACGCTGTGCGTCCGGGGCCTGTGCTCCGCAATGGGAGAGGCCACAGCAGTGAGAGGGCCGCGTACCGCAAAAAAAACAAAACAAACAACAGAAAAAACAGCAGCGTGTTTTAATTTTAGGTTTGTAGGTCATGGAATTGGAAAATGATTTTAAATATAATGAAAAAAGTAATATACTTAGAAATCTATAACATGAGAGGTAGAAAGCTATTTCTCATCTCAGTCTCCAAAAGACCCCAAGGCCTGTGCCTGCCCGCGGTGACTTCTCGGGCGTCGCCCTCCTTGTCTGCCCCCTTCTAGCCCTCAAGCTTGTGTCTCTCTGTCCTGTCCAATCACACTGAATTTCCCCAAGTTCTCCCAACACATGACAAAAGACACCCGCTCCTGTTTAATGAGCACTTTCTTTGTGCTGGACACGCATCTAAGGTCTTTACATACATCAACACGTGTAATCCTCAGGACGACCCTGGGAGGTAGGTACTATTTTCCATCCTTATTTATAGATGAGGAACTGAGGCACAGAGATGTTAAGTTGCTTGCCTGAGGTCACAAAGCTTAAAGGTCAGGCCAAGTGAATCCAGCCTCAACCTTATACTCCACACCTGTGCAGAGCTGCCCTCCCCCCTCCCCCTGCCTGGCCAGACCCTGCCCGGTCTGCAGGAGCCCACACACCACCCCCCCACAAGGTCTTCACTGTGGGTGGAGCAGCAACTCCCACCCCAGGGGTCTCATTTCATGCACCCACCACCCCGAGTGTGATCATCTGCTTCCCCGTCCATCTCCCCTATTCCATGTCCCTACCGGGGTCCACACAGGTCATTTTGCATTTTGAGTCTAGTGCAGGGAATCAATACACATTTGCACAAGGCATGGGAGACAGGCGTGTATCACACAATGGACGAGGCTCTCAGCGGCTTGTGGCTGAAAGCAGGCCCAGGCCCCAGGGATGGTTTCCTGGCCTCAGCCCGCTGTCTGATGCCCTTGGAGGCTACCCCCAACACCGCCTTGGCCCCTGTGCCCCCCTGTGCCCCCCCATGGCCCCCCTCTGCCCCCCCGTGCCCACCCTGTGCAGGGCCTTCTTGCCTTCTGCTTCTCTGTGTCATCCTCAGTTTCCTCTGCTCCCAACCCTTCTCTCAGCTTGAAACATGCGCAGACAATAGACCCCAAGAAATGACAGAAAGACCAGGCCTGGGTCTCGGTGGACAGAGGTGGGAACAGGCCACCCAGTCCCTGCCAAGTTCAGCCTTTGATGGCGTCCGGCAGGGCTGCCTGGAGAGGCTGAGAAAATGCCCATCCCTTCCCGAGGAGCTCACCCAAGGCTCCTAGGGGGCCACGGCCACGGCTGCTCTGCAGACCCCCCAAGGGCCCACGGGCTGTGGTGTTGCCTGTCCCCCAACATGCTTAGAAGAGCTGCTCGGCCAGTGGTCCCACGGCCTCCGGGTCTGCACGCACTGCGTGATGACTTGCCCCGCCCCTGTGGGCCTCCCCGTCCCCTGGGGCTGGGCCTGGCTGACCTGTCCCCACGGGACCAGCTCTGCTGGGAATTCTCTCCATCCAGCCCTGCCCGCTCGCCCTCTGCAGGGCCCTCTTTGCATCCCCTCCACCTCAGCTAAATCTCCACCATCTGCGGGCCGGCCTGTGGGCTCTGGGGGCTCCGGGGAGATGGCCCTCTTCCCTGGTCCATGACGCGATACCTCAACTATGCGATTCACAACTGCTGTGCTCTGTGCGGTTGTTCCCCTGGATCCCGTTACGAGCTCACATATAATTTGTCGGCCTTTTCTCATTCCCCTGAGTTCTCGCTCAGTGTTTGTCGTTTCCAAACACTTTATCTCCTTGCCATTAATAACTATGTCTGGGATTCTTGTCCTCCTTAGGGTAATCCTTGCATTTTTTCCACCCTGGACCGCCTTTTATTTACTGCCCTTAATGATTGCCCCTTGCTTTTTGCATCCTATTCTCATCCTCAACTGGGAGGCTCATGGAGTTTCGGTTAATGGGCAGCTACCTCCCTGGGTCTTCTGGGCAGGAAGGCGATGCCAGAGGGATGGACGTTACCATGGACACCCCTCCTCCTCCTGCCTCCAGGCCCTGCCCGCTGGGGCCTCGGGGAAGTCCCGCGAAGACACAGAGACGTGAGCTCTGATGAAGACATAAAATAACCAGGACTGCGTGACTGGGATCTCACGCTTGGGCCCAAGCGTTCCTCCCGGGGTGAGGCATTCTTCTATCGAGGGCAGAAATTAGCTGTGTTTCCCTCCCATCTCTTTTACGTGATGCAGATGGGTTAGTACTAGAACAAGATTTGAGACAAAGTTTCTCTGTAGTTAATCCTGAGGCATGGGATGGGAGCCAAGGAAAGATTTCCTGGGGTGGGAGTGTGGGTGCTGGTAGGGAGAGTCTCTTCCTGCATGATCTTTAGACATAAAATGGAGATTTTTCTATCGGGAGGGCTCAAGTCCAAGCCTTGTCAAATGGGATCCTTAATACATTTAGACTCTATCAACATCTTCTGGCTTTGATTCCAGCCCTTTGGACATTGTTCTCAATAATACTCTCTCCTTCTGTTCTATGTAACTGTTTATCTCAGTATCTCCATAGTTATTTTGGTTTAGGAGCACACTGTAAATTACAAAGGAGCAGGTTTACAACAGGCGTGCTTGATCCTGGAAACTATTTGATCTCCATGCATCTGCTCTCAGACTCTGAAGATGGTTTACATGTGAACCATGTAACCACCCTCCTCGGTTCTCAAATCTCACCTTAAACTGACAGTTTCAGGATCAACCGTCTTGGTCGTCAGCAACTCCAGGGAGGGATCTCAGCTGAGGGAACAATTTGAGCTGAATACCTACACTGCTGACACTTAACACTACACCCCAGTTGCCTGCGTCCTGGGACAGGTGTCGCAGGAAATGTGGCAAATGCAGTGCATGATACAGACTAAGTGGTTGGTGAATGTGTGGACGGTTAATGGTGATGATAACATGATGGCAGAAGTGATCCTAAGTCAGTGTTTTCCCCTCTGGGTCTCACTTTTCCCATATTGATTTTTTATAGTCAGGACTTTTCCTATATTAATTGTTTATAGTCAGGACCTTTCCTTTACCCTCCCAGACTCCAGACCATACTACAAAGCTACAGTAATCAAAACAACATGGTACTGGCACAAAAACAGACATATGGATCAATGGAGCAGAACAGAGAGCCCAGAAATAAACCCACACACCTACAGTCAATTAGTCTTCAACAAAGGAGGCTAGAACATACAATGGGAAAAAGACAGTCTCTTCAGCAAGTGGTGCTGGGAAAGTCGGACAGCCACAAGCAAATCAATGAAGCTAGAACACACCCTCACACCATACACAAAAATAAACTCAAAATGGATTAAAGACTTAAATATAAGACATGACACCAGGGGGCTTCCCTGGTGGCGCAGTGGTTGCGCGTCCGCCTGCCGATGCAGGGGAACCGGGTTCGCGCCCCGGTCTGGGAGGATCCCACGTGCCGCGGAGCGGCTGGGCCCGTGAGCCATGGCCGCTGAGCCTGCGCCTCCGGAGCCAGTGCCCCGCAACGGGAGAGGCCACAACAGAGGGAGGCCCGCATACCACAAAAGAAAAAAAAAAAAAAAAAAAAAGACATGACACCATAAAACTCTTAGAAGCGAATGTAGGCAAGTCATTCTCTGATATAAATTTTACCAATGTTTTCTTAGGTCAGTCTCCCAAGGCAACAGAAATAAAAATAAACAAATGCGACCTAATCAAACTTACAAGCTTTTGCACAACAAAGGAACCATAAACAAAATGAAAAGACAACATACAGAATGGGAGAAAATATTTGCAAATGATATGACTGACAAGGGCTTAATTTCCAAAATATACAAACAGCTCATACAACTCAACAACAAAATAACAAACAACCCAAGCAAAAAAATGGGCAGAAGACCTAAATAGACATTTCTCCAAAGAAGAAATACAGATGGCCAATAGGCCCATGGAAAGATTCTCAACATTGTTTTATTAGAGAAATGCAAATCGAAACTACGAGATACCACCTCACACCAGTCAGAATGGCCATTTCGAAAAAGTCTACAAATAACAAGTGCTGGAGAGGGTGTGGAGAAAAGGGGACTCTCCTACACTGTTGGTGGGAACGTAAGTTGGTATAGCCACTATGGAAAACAATATGGAGGTTCCTCAGAAAACTAAAAATAGAATTACCATATGAACCAGCTATCCCACTTCTTGGCATACATCAGAGAAAACTATAATTCAATAAGATACATGCACCCCTATTTTCATAGCAGCACTATTTACAACAGCCAAGACATGGAAGCAACCTAAATGTCCATCGACAGATGAATGGATAAAGAAGATGTGGTACATATATACAAGGGAATACTACTCAGCCATAAAAAGGAATGAAATAATGCCATCTGCAGCAGCATGAATGCAACCAGAGATTATCATACTAAGTGAAGTAAGCCAGAAAGAGAAAGACAAATACCATATGATATCACTTATATGTGGAATCTAAAATATGACACACATGAACCTATCTATAAAACAGAAACAGACTCATGGACATAGAGAACAGACTTGTGGTTCTGTTCTGTTCTGTTCTGTCAAGGGGGAGGGGGTCAGGGGAGGGATGGATTGGGAGTTTGGGATTAGCAGATGCAAACTACTCTATAAAGAATGGACAAACAACAAAGTCCCATTGTATACCACAAGGAACTATATTCAGTATCCTATGATGAACCATAATGGAAAAGAATATTTAAAAAAGAAGGAAATATATATATATATATATATATATATACATATATATAACTGAATCACTTTGCTGGATAAAGAAGATGTGGTACATATATACAAGGGAATACTACTCAGCCATAAAAAGGAATGAAATAATGCCATCTGCAGCAGCATGAATGCAACCAGAGATTATCATACTAAGTGAAGTAAGCCAGAAAGAGAAAGACAAATACCATATGATATCACTTATATGTGGAATCTAAAATATGACACACATGAACCTATCTATAAAACAGAAACAGACTCATGGACATAGAGAACAGACTTGTGGTTCTGTTCTGTTCTGTTCTGTCAAGGGGGAGGGGGTCAGGGGAGGGATGGATTGGGAGTTTGGGATTAGCAGATGCAAACTACTCTATAAAGAATGGACAAACAACAAAGTCCCATTGTATACCACAAGGAACTATATTCAGTATCCTATGATGAACCATAATGGAAAAGAATATTTAAAAAAGAAGGAAATATATATATATATATATATATATATACATATATATAACTGAATCACTTTGCTGTACAGCAGAAATTAACACAACACTGTAACTCAACTATACTTCAATAAAAAAATAAATAAATATAGTCAGGACTTTTCCCATATTGCTTATTTATGGTCAGGACTTGATTACACATAAGTCCTTTCCAACTCTCAGATTTATTCCATACGTCTGAGTTGGCAAGGCACACCTCTCACCCCACCCCACCCAGACCAAGGCTCATAGAATGGCATGGATTTTCATGGAATGGGCTAAATTTTCCAAAATCCTATATGTTCCCTAAAGTGCTACTTTTCCAGCCTTTTTATGTTTGCATAAGAATGAGCTGGAGCTGGGGGTGGGGAGGGATTGGGACTGACATGCACACACCACTATATATAAAATAGGTAACTAATAAGGACCTACCGTATAGAGCACGGAACTCTACTCATAGTCTGTAATGGCATATATGGGAAAAGAATCTAACAAAGAATGGATATGTATATATATAACTGATTCACTTTGCTGTACACCTGAAAATAACACAACACTGTAAATCAACTAGACTCCAATAAAAATTAAAAAAAAAAAATTAAAAAAGGATGAGCCGAGGCATCGTAAGGTCGGAGAAAGAGGCAGGATTCTAGGGTTCCCTTGTGCAGTCTTCCAAGGTTCCCCCAATTTCCATTCCTTCCTTCTCCCCGCACCGCGTCCCCCATGCTGGTCATCAGGGCCCCTTGTTCGTAAAGCCCAGGGAAGTAAGTACTGAGGCCAATCTTCTCCCAGACTGAGGAGATCATGAACCCACACCCAGAGAGAGTGGAGTCACCAGTCAGGTTTTCTTGGGATAACCTGGACTGCCGTCCTCAGATCATCACAAACGCCACCCATTCTCAGTCTCTGGAGGATCACACCAGGCATCGAAAGCCATCACTGACTGCTTTTGCTACATTTCAGAAGACATTTGCTTTTCTCTGATTAGCCTATACCAGGAAATCCAAAGGAAGCTTCATCTTTGTTTTCAAGGCACCGTAATTTGAGATGCTTCAGACAAAGTAAAACCAGAGGCAGGGGGCCCCTTCCTTGTCCCCAGGGCGGGGGTTACTTGGCTCACGGGGACAGGGCTGCCCGGCACCCTTCTAGGCCCTGGTCCCAGCAGGCACAACGGACATTTCGAATGAGAGACACAGGAGGGTCGGGGCAGGGGAGGAGCGCGGGGAGGACCCCGATTCCACCTCCTTCACCCTCCCCCTCGGTCTCCCCGCGTCTGCTCACCCCCAAGTCGTCACATGAACGTGCTCCAGGCCAGGCCCAGGTTTCTACCCACTGGGGCCCGATCCAGAGCGAACACAGGGGTCCCTGGTTCAATCAAGTACCGAGAGTTTCAAGATGCTGACGGCAAACAGGGGGTTCGCCCAAGCGCGGGCCCTCCTGCGAGCGAGCAGGGCCGTGCGGGGCCCTCGGGCGGCACAGCCTCGAAGCTGCCCGATCCCGGGACATGGTCACAGAAGCTAGGCGGCCGGGCCGGGCCCAGGCGGCCTTGTCGACGCCGGGGCCTGGGCGCCTGCGCTGACTGGGCGGGCCCGTCCCCTCTTGCCCGCTCTGGGGGCCCTTCGTTTGGGAGAGAAAACAGCCGCGCCCGAGACGGAATCTCAGCTTCAGCCCCGAAGTCGGGGGAAAGGGGGGCCAGGAGAGCCGGCTGTGCTCGGAGGGACTTCGGAGGAATGCGAGCCCAAGGCCCTCAAAGGAGCCACAACGAAGGAGAAATTCTTCCTGCCCGCCTCGGGCTAGAGGCCTGGGACCAGTCAAGCCCCGCAGCGCCCAGGGGAGGGACAGCGGCGCTGCCTCGAGGCCCGAGCCCAGGCTGCTCCCCGGGGCGGGCGGGCACCCCGCGTGCGGGACCCTCGGGAGGGCCAGAGGCCTCGGGTGATGGGGGAGGGACCCGGACGGCCAGTGTCCGCAGCGGGCTCTCTCCGCCGGCTCCCCGCCTTCTTCCGCCGCAAGAAAAGCACAAGAAAAGCAGCCAAAGCCCCAAACAAACAAGCTTTCTTCCCTACCAGCGTTGGAGCGGTCTCGCCGAGAAGGCTCGGCCGGCAGCTCCTGGTGCTTGGAGGCCCAGTGCTGGGGTCTGAGCCGGCGGGTGTGGGTCTCTGTGGGGACTCGGGGCCGCTCCCAGGCCGCGTCCCCCGGCCTGAACCTCAGGGAGAAGGCCTGCTGCCCCCCGCCCGCCTGGCTGTGCTCCGCCGGGGCCGCCGAGGGGCCGGATATCCGGGCTCGCTGATGGATGCTACCGGGTGCAGGTGTGGCTGCAGCCGCCCCATCAGCACTGGCGCCGGGGGCTGGGGGCTGGTTATTCCAGCAGCAGCCGGCATCCTGCGTGGGCCCCAAGTCCGGGGGCTTCGCAACTCCATTACTAATCATTCGCCTCCTGCCTTCCTTACGCTGCACGTGGTTTGATTGAGTCTATCGTTTGACTCTTGCAATGCCATACGCCGATGTTCTTGCACTTAAGTGCACCTTTGGGCCTGCGTGTTCATTTTGAGCATTAAATTATGCCCCAGGACAACCCAGAGGGGCAAGACTCGATGTCCCCATAAGCCACATACAGGGCCAGAGAGTGCCTTGAAGGGGGGAACCAGGCCTGTGGTCCACCCTGGCTTGTTCCAGGCGCTGGGCATCCTGACTACTCACTGCCAGCCCTGCTAATCCTCGCCTTTGGAGGGGGTGTAGAAAACCTTGAGGAAGGCACTTGGCAGCCCTGGGGCTCCCTGAGATGCAGGGCCCAGGGCAGGGTGCCTGCTCTCCTGGATCTAAGGGCATGACTATAGAGATACACACTTGGTCCTGGAAAACGGCCGCTGTGAATTTTCTTTCCCTCATCTTCTATTTCTTTCTTTCTGAAACTTCTTTTAGATACATGTTAGACTTTCTCATCTTAGTTTTCACGTGTTGTATCATATGTCCCTTCTATTTCCTCAGATCCAATTTCCAGCCCACTGATTTTCTTTTCAATTGTCTCTTCTGCTTCTTAACCATTTATTGTTTTAAATTTCATTTATCATGTTTTTAATTTTTAGAAGTTCTATTTGTTTATTTTCTACATCTGCTTGTTTTCCTCGCCCATAATTTTTTTTTGGGGGGGGGGGCCATGCCGTGCAGCATGCGGGATCTTAGTTCCCTGACCAGGGATTGAACCTGTACCCCTGCAGTGGTAGCACGGAGTCTTAACCACTGGACCGCCAGGGAAGTCCCATAATCTTTTATTTCTTCTTTTATATCTTTAATCATGTAACAAGATTTATTCCAGACTGTGGCTGGATGTCAGCAAGTTCTTGGAGATGTAATCTGGCCCTTGTTGTGTCAGCTGGTTCTTGCTCTGGGTGCCTGGTTTCCTCTTCTGAGATACTTTGGTGACAGACCAAGCAGGAGGGCTTTCTCAGATTGTTCTGTCTGGTCCCTCTTGCCCTTGGTTCTTTCTTCAGAGTCTCTTCTGTCCCTGCAGGTAAACTTGGGTGGCACATTTGCACGGACAGAGCCCCCGCGTGGGGTGCAGTCGGTGCTGCCTGAATCCCTGGCTCCCTGGGCTTCCTGGGTAGCTGGTTTTTCCCAGGCCTTCATCCCCTGAGGCAGTATTGGATAGGTTTACCCGACAGGGACTGGTAGAATCCCAGAACAGAATCCTCACAGAACAGATGGATCACAACAAACACCCTGGGCCACGTGCCGACACCAACTTCTAGCTGCTGTCACCTCTGCAGCCTCTGCCCGTCACCCTTGCTGCTTCCTCCACACTTGCTGGTCTGGCACCTGCAGCCCACCCACAGGCAGTGGCCTTTCATGGCTGAGATCTCCTTCCTGGATGCCAGGCTCTGGGAGAGTCCTTGGGAAGCCTGGCCCGCTGCTTCCCAGCTTACTGCCGTCTCACTGTCTGCACATGTGCATGTGTGCACCCAGGCTTGGGGTGGGCGCATCTCCATGCCGGCCCAGAGCAGTTTGCTTGCAGCGGTGCTGGAAAACCACCCCAGGCTCCAGGATGAAACACCCCGGTCTCCTTGTACCCTCTCCCACCTCCTCCACCCTTACACACACCTCCTGGAGGGAACAAGGCCGCCAAACCACAGTCTGGCCTCAGTCTCCCTCCGCCTCCAAAGAATCCCACGTTACTGTGGGAAGCTCTGAACTGACCCCCTGAACCTCACAAGCCCAGATGAACAGGCAGAGGCAACTTGTCGACTGAAAAAGAAAAACGCACAACCTACAAGTTGCGAGTTACGCTTTATTCGGGGAGCTTGCAGAGGACCATGGCCCAGGAGACAGCCTCTCAGATGCTCTGAGAAGCTTCTCCGAAGAGGTCAGGGAGGAGCCGGGATGCACAGTTTTTGCCGGAAACAACCAAACATGTAGTGGACATCAAATGATGACCGCTAATCACAAAACACAGACATCGCAAGTTGATAATTTTCGTGCTTTTCTATGGACGGGAGGATGCGAGAGTCTGGGCTCGTGGAAATTCTTCCTTAGATCTGCATCTTAACTGTCTAGGGCCAGTGTCCTGTTTGTCTCCATCCTGAATCCCCTCAGGGTGCACTGTCCTGGCTGATGGCTTGATGCAAGCAACATTCCTTGTTTACTGGAGTGGCGGGCAACATTTTTTTGTCTGAGGACTCTTTCCATTTTGCTTGCAGACTCTTTCCACATCTTATTATACTGGTAATACATGTAGAGATAGTAATATCTTCCACTTATGGAGCACCTATTCTGTGATAGTTTTACATATTTTCTCTGTGATTCTTACTGTGTTCTTTCTGGAGAGTTAGAAATCATCACCATTTTGCACAGGACTAGTTTAAAGGAAACTCAAGATGGAATTCTGACACCTGCTAGCTACAACATGGATGAACCTTGAGGACATTATGCCGGGTGAAATAAACCAGCCACAAAGGGATAAATATTGTTATGATTCCATTTATATGAGTCGTCAAATTCATAGGGACGGGAAGAATGGCGGGGCCCAGGGCCTGGAGGGAAGGGGCTGGGGAGTGAATGTTTAATGGGGACAGAACTTCAGTTTGGAAAGAGAAAAAGTTCTGGGGATGGACGGGGGTGACGGCTGCACAACAGTGTGAAGTACTTCATGCCACTGAGCTGTACACTTACTATGGTTAAGACGGTAAATTATACGTTACGTCTCTTTTGCCACAATTAAGAAAACGACTCAGCGAAGTGAAGTGACTTGCGCGGCTGCCGGCACCGGGTCAGGGCCCGGCCTGCCCCGCCCCCTTCTCCGGGCGGCCCCGCCCACCCGCTTCGCTGGGGAGGGAGGCGGGGCTGGGCTGCGCGCATGGGCACTGCAGCCGGCGGGACACCGGACACGGCCGGGGCCAGCGCCGGGCTCACGGACCTGCCCAGGGCCGGGCTCCTTGTCTTCACGGGAGCTGGCCTCTCCGCGCCCTTGGTGACGCTACCCGAAGGACGGAAGGGATCCCCAGGGCAAGTCAGGATGGCTCCCGGGGCGGGCGCTGCGCCCGTCGACCCCGCCCCGCCTCCCCGCAGCCCCGGCGACCCGAGCGTCCGAAGGCGGCGGCTGCGCGGTGGCCCCGCTGGCCGAGGTCGGCGGTCTCGGCCGAGCCGTGTCTCGCGGCCGCAGGTGCTGGGAGTTCTGGGAAGCGCGCGCTGGGAGCCCGGTGCTTCCGGCCTCACGGGCCGCAGGCTCAGGCTCCCCACCGCGAACAGCTCGGAGGAGCGTCCCAGACTCCGTGATTCACGTCGCCTGGGGAGCTGCGTGTGCAGCCTCGGGCCCACCTGAGAGGCGTGGGCTGGGCCCCCAGGGTCTTGATTTAGATACAGACTGTGCTTTAAAAAATATAAAATATACACAAAATAAAACTTACAGTTTTAGCCAACGCAAGTGTGCATCTCAGTGGCACCAGGTACACGCGCAATGTTGTGTGACCATCACCACCGCCTCCACCTAAAACGTTGTCATCTTCTCACATAAACTCTACACCCGGTAAACACTAACTACCCCTTCTTCTCCCCCAGACCCTAGAAACCTCAATTTCACTTTCTGTCTCTATAAATTTGCCTCTTGTAAGTACACCACAGTAAGTAGCATCATATACTGTCCTTTTGTTTGTGACTTATTTCACTCAGCATAATGTGTTCAAGGTTCACCCACGTTGTAGCAGGTGTCAGAATTTCCTTCCTTTTTTTCTTTTTAACATCTTTATCGGAGTATAACTGCTTTACAATGGTGTGTCGGTTTCTGCTGTATAACACAGTGAATCAGCCATACGTATGGGTATATCCCCGTATCTCCTCCCTCTTATGTCTCCCTCCCAAGCTCCCTATCCCCCTTCCTTTTTAAGGCTGAATAATATTCCATTTTATGGGTAGACCACGTTTTGTTTATCCATTCCACTGCGGATGGGTAAACATTTTTGAGAGAGGAATAAAACGATCAGACGACCTCCCAGGGACCCATGGCTGCTCTGGCGTTCCATGGTCTGCACACTTTTCATAGGAGCCTGGTGTTTCCGCCCCAACAGCATCCAGAAATAGTGGAGGTGCGGGGTACGGATCACAGCCAGGTCCTGCTATTTTCCTGGGGTAACAGTAAAAGAAGGATGGGACCCTGGGGCTTGAAATGGAAGCCACCAACGGTATGTGGCAGGTATGGAAGGAGAGCTTGGCTGTAGGGAGCAGGGACAGTGCTGTGACATGAGGGGCTGTGCCCTTGTGGTGGCCGCTCTGAGTCTCCATAACCCGGGATTCCAGCTTGAAGAACACAAGGTCCTGAAAGAACCTCTGATGCCTTTATATTATAAAGAAAAACAATCCAAAGAAGTGATGGGCCCAGGCTCCCTCAGCTGTTGGTGGCTGAACTCAGACTAGAATCTGGTCTCTCTGCTTTTTGTCTTGGTGTTCATTATCATCAAGCCATTGCTGTCCTCCATGGATTCAGAGCCAGGAGACCAAGGATGGAGTGGGGATTCTCTGGGTCCACGTCTGTGCCTTTGCAGAGTAAGAGGTGAACGGTCCTGTGTTTGGAGCAGGGCTGAGGTGGGCCAGGTACCCCCTGCAGGCCTCTCTCACTCCCTGGGGCAGCCTCCTCAGAACTCTGGGCTCTGCAGATCTCCAGGCTGAAGCTGCAGGACCACAATCTCTACGGTCCTTCCAGCTCCGTCCTGGGGCTGTAGGTGAAGCCAGGAGTCCCACACCTTCATCCCACACAAATGCGGCCAGAAGCCCGGGTCCCCTCTCCCTGCACCGCAGGGTGGAAAGGGACTCCTCGGCTGCATGGCGTGACCAGGAGATCATGGCTCTGAGGGTTGGAATCCAGGGTTCACATCTCAGCTCTACCACTATTGGCTGAAACCCTTTTTACATGTTTTCTACCACTTTCTACCGTTTACTGACTTGAAGGCTGGCTTTTACTGTCTTTGAATCTCCATTTCCTCATCCTGAAGACCAAATGAGATAACGATGTAAAAGTGCTGAATAAGAGATGAGTTGTTTTCAAATGTCACGTTATTATCAGGAGGTCCCCAAGCGCGGAATCTGGCTTTGAGCATATTCCTCACTTCCGACAGAAATGCGCAGCATGTAAGGTCTAGCAGTTAAGTATTGAGATTTTAAAAAACAAACAAGCCTTGAATATCCAGATAAATATCATTAACTTCAAAGATGTTCCTTAATTGGGCGATTCATTATTCTGATAATGTTGCTGTTACTTAAGATTTCTTTCAAATGCATCTTTTAGAGCTGTCTCCAAAGCTGGTATTATCTTTGGTAGAGGTAACTCTTTATCCATTGGATTGAATTTTGGTGAAGAAACCATATTTATACCCATGGAGCCATATAGACTTTTTTTTTTTTTTTTTTTTTTTTTTTTTTTGTGGTACGCGGGCCTCTCACTGTTGTGGCCTCTCCCTTTGCGGAGCACAGGCTCCAGACGCGCAGGCTCAGCGGCCATGGCTCACGGGCCTAGCCACTCCGCGGCATATGGGACCTTCCCGGACCGGGGCGCGAACCCGGTTCCCCTGCGCAACCACTGCGCCACCAGGGAAGCCCTGCCATGTAGACTTTTGACCATAGGGGCAGATCAAGCCAGATAAGGCACGTGGGTTTAAAATGAGAAGTACCTTCTAGGCCATGAGCTTGTTATCCTGTGTGGTGGACCCTGCTATACTGTTTAATGTAGGGTTTTTCTAAAATTCAGGCTCCTGCTCTACACTAACAAATTCTACATTTTGTTTGAAGAGGTGTGGAAATTGACAACTGAATTGGTTTGCTTATGGAAGGGCATGCTGGATTTTCAGGAGATACCATTCCTGGAATCCTGAATCCCAGTCAGAGGGCAGCACAGAACTTGTGTTTAGAACGAAGACAGTGTTCCCCCAGAGTGATTTATACGATCACGCAGGTGGGCTCGGCTTTTCGGGAAGGGAGAAGTGATGCCTGCAGGCACTTTGCTTTGGGTCTTGGGCAACAAGTTTCTCCTGGACTCCTGAGAATGTCCCTGGGAGCCGTGGAGGACAACAGAGGTTCTTGCTCCGATTCTGTCTCTGGGTCCCCGGAAGACCTTGGGCTCTTTCTCTGCATCACTCTCTTCACAGGAAAGCAGTGCCCACTGCCCGGGCTGCTGAAGAGGCAGAAGAATTACAAGTTCTCTGTACTGAAGCTCTCAGCCAAAGGGAATCACACTCGCTGGCTGCTTTGCATGTTTCACAACAAATGACAACAGTGTTTTCAGGCAAGCGCTCACCTCAGAAAGTGTCACTTTGGCCGTTCCTCCAGAAGAGAACCATAGCTTTCTTTCTCTTATTCTCCCTGAACCAACGTCCAGTCATCGTATCAAAACCAACAAGGGCCAGGCCTTTCCCTTCACGGACAAAGCTTCTTTGGCAGGAGGCCGTCTGCACAGTACAGAGACGAGAGAGGAGGGGGAGACCGGATGGGAATTATGAGACGGGAGGAAAGGGAGTTGGGGACAAAGGGAGCTGGGCCTGAAGAAAAAGACGAGACGGTCCAGTGGTTTCCGAGCAGTGACCTCTGGGTGGTGTGACTCGGCCTTTAGGAACACCGGGAGCCCCTCGAGATTCTACGGTCTGCCCTCCAGAGGACCTTTCACTCATATTATGGCTCCACAAGTTCTGGTCACTGGTGTCTATGCAGCTTGGGGATTGACTGATTGATTAATCTTTGGTCCTCGTATTAGTCAGGTTTTCCCAAAGAAACAGAACCAATAGGGTGTGTGTGTCTTGGTAGAGGGGGTAGATGAAGAAAGAGAGAGGTTGATTTTAAGGAGTTAAGAGATTGTGGAGCTGAGTCTAAGGTCTACAGGTCAGTCAGCAGGCTGGAGACCAGCAAAGAGATGATGGTACAGCTTGAATCCAAAGGCACCTGGAAGCAGAATTCTTTCTTCCTCGGGGAGCTTCAGGCTTTTCTCTTCAGTCCTCGACTGATTGGACGAGGCCCACCGCATTATGGAGGGTCATCTGCCTGACTCAAAGTCCGCTGCTTCAAATGTTAATCTCATCTTAAAAATGCCTTCACAGCAACAGCCAGACCAGTGTTGGACCAAATACGTGGCCATCGTGGTCCAGCCAAGTTGACACGTAAATTAACCATCACCCTCCCCAACGCAATATCTAACTGGGATCCACGCAGAGAGTGACTGGAATCCACAGCGTTATGGGTGGTTGACTGGTTTATGAGCTGAGAGAAGACATTGTCTCAAGAGGCCTCCGCCGGAACCTGACCTTCCATAACCTCCTCATCCAGCTCACCTTCCAGGAAGGGACGTCCGTAAAGGCGCCTTGTCCTAGGTTTGACAGCCGAGCGCAAGCGTTATTACCGCGCAGGTTTATTAGATGTGCGACCCCTCAAGGGAATACAACGTTCACGGTCGGATGGGACTCGGATGCAACCTGAGCTCCCCTCCTGGATGCGTTCTGGGCGCTCTGCGTGGACGGAACCGCGGCCATGGCGGCCCAGGGGGCGGCCCCCGCGTTAGCTGGAACCTGCAGTGGCTGGGAAACGGGGCCCCAGACCTTAGGCCACGTGGTGAGGGCCACAGAGGGCGACAGCAGCCACGGAAGGAGGAAGGCTTCCTCTCTACAAGCTCACACGCGAGTCTTCCTCCCCACTTTCGAATGGAGCATCTGAAAAAACACTGAATCCCAGTTTCTCTCCCTGGGCTTTAGGGCCATGAGGATTAACACAGTCATTCTGCAGAAAACGGGACCCCCGGGTCACGTGACGGCAGCCGCTCCTCATCTGCTCCGCCCCCCGCCCCCAACCCGCATGGAGTTCGCCTCCCTCAGTGAGGGAGCGGGTTCAGGGAGGGTCCTGGGTTCTCTGTGCAGCTCCTCCCTCACCTTCCTGCTTGGGCTCCATCTCTAGCCACCGGACTACTTCTCTCTCCGGGCACTTATCTGGGGTTAAAGTTGCCCGGGAAGATCTCCCTGCAGGGGTGCTGAGTGCCAGGGAGCCGACAGGCTGCACCGCGGGGACCAGGGCAAGCCGGAGCGAGAGCTGGGGGAGCAGGAAAGGCTGCACACAGGCTCCCCGGGCCTCGCCGCGCCCCCCGCCCAACCAGGGGCCAGCCTTCGAGATTTTCCGTGCCAGGCTGCTCGGCCACCCGAGGAACAAACAGCAAACGTGGCAGCGTTTCTAAGACAAGGGCGAGGGGCTGAGAAAAAACTGGCAGGCAGGGTTTTCGCTCTCAGATGAAGGCGGCTGGCTGAGATCTAGAAGCGAGCGGACAAACGCCTGTCACCCAGTGGCCGACTCAGGCCAGGCTGCTGTGGGACGTATGGCCACCCCGGGGCTGGGAGGTTAGGCCCGTCCCCACCCGAGGCCAATCAGGGACCGGGCAGCGCGGATCTGACCTGAGCAGGTGCTTCAGCCGAGTCCTAAGCGTCTCCCCTGAGATCGGCACCGGACAAAGGCGAGCCCGATGAGAGAAGAGTCTCGGCCCCGGCATTTCCGAACAGGGCACTGACCGTCCGCCTCTCCATGCACAGCTGGCCCCATCCCCTGCTCCCAGCCAGAGGTCTAACTCTCCTAATTTTGTAACTTCCAAGCTTCTGGAAGACTAGAGATTTCAGGGTTTTCAAGGCACATCACCCATCTGTTTAAAGGCAAGTAAACTCCCTCCAGGGCAGAGTTGACACCCCGGGCACCACACCAGGCCCTTGTCAGGCTGCAGCCTCGGCTCCCCCAAAACCTGGTCCCACGGCTCCCAGAACAAGCTGGGCCTCTCCACTTGCTGCCTGTGGGGACCTCCGCCGTGAACAAGGTTCCCCAGCTTCCGCGCTCTCGTCCTGAGTGTCCGCAGATGGTCGCTGCTCCCTCACGCCTCAGAGGAATCTGCACTCTCTGTACAATCGCGACCCATTTGGTAAACACTTAGAAGGCTGTCTCCCTCCTAGTGAGTGTCTGCTTCAGCCTCGGCACTGCATTCACGACCGAGCGCATACCCTATACAACTATATAAATATATCAAGAAACTGAAGGAAGGAAGGAGGGGCTGACACAGGAAACAGCTTCTTCCCAGAGAAGGCCTCTGAGAGGAGTTAGATTTGGGCTTAGACTTCAGGGGACACAGTTCCTACCTGATTCACCGAGGGGTGATGTGTACCAGGCTGTGGGCCCCCGCCTCTCTCACCTGCAATTAGCAAGGATTGCCAGCCTATTCTGCAGACCTTCTATTGACTGTAAACAGTCAACCCGGGCGGGGGGTGGGGGGTGGGGAGGGATCCCTCTGCAGGGCGCTGCTGGCTACATGCAACCCCAAACAACACTGAGAGAACACAGCTATTTCTGTCTTAAGTAGGAATAGTTAATGCCATTAGAAATTAAGATAAAAAAGAAAGAATCCTCTGCCTTTACAGATGAATCATTGAAACCTGCTTCAGAAGACCACCCACGGTTCCAGAGAAAGTATTTTGCTGGTTAAGTTTTTAACGTTCAAGTCTCTTGGAAAGGCTAATTTGAAAGCAGCCAGAAATCACACTATTTCAAATGCCACTGGTGGTTTATGAAAAGACCCGGCCCTGGCCTGCTGAATCTCTACGGTAGAAACCTTGCAACCTTCCTCTGGCTGAAATGTGACATAAGCGATATTACTCAGAGCTGACGGCTGATTGGGATAATTATGTCTTTAGAATCATCCACGGGGTCTTCGTGAAATGTCTTCAAAATTACAGAAGATTTTGGAAATTCTCAGATTGCTGTTTAGCTTCAATATAACTGAATGATACATTTAAGCTGTACTTTCCTACCTTCTTGGGTGCCAAATACGTTTTTAAAAAATCAGACAACTTCTCAAGTTAAAATGGGACCAATGGACATATTCAGAATGACAAGTGGACAGCTGCAAACAGACTCATCATAGTTGTAATCATGCAAATGTGTCGTCTGTGTGATGACAGAATACTCTGGGCCTCCTGTTAGACCCTCCTAGGATCTGCGCTACTTTCCTCAGAGAGCTGGTGGTCCCCCAAGGCCCCCTCTCCCAAGTCTGCATGGACACTGGGAAAGAGGAGAGAAGCTAATGAATGTCCTTCCCTCATGGAGTCCACATGGACATTTAACACCAAGCTGAGGGAATATGGTGACACTTCAAATAACCTATTTTGGAAAAAGAACCTGAAAAAGAATAGATACATGTATATGTAGAACTGAATCACTTTGCTTTACACCTGAGACTAGCATGACATTGTAAATCAACTATACTCTAATATAAAATAAAAATTAAATTTAAAAAATAAATAAATAAGCCATTTTATTCCAGGAAGTCTAAATTCCTCTCAAAATCTAGGAACAGCTTTCGAAGATTTACTGAGGGAAGGAAGGGAAGGAAGAGGGGGCTGAGAAGGGAGAAGGGAAGGAGCTGGGAAGAAACAAGGGCTCTCACAGTGACCAGCGCTGCCCTGTGTGTGTCCCTCACTCCCCCACCCCACCTCTCCCAGGAGGACGCCCCACTGACCTCCAAAGAGAATGAACGGAAAACTTCTCCTTCTTCAGACCTTCCCTCTCGGTGTCACAAGATGAAGGGAAAAAAAAAAAAAAAAAAAGAGGTCATGATAAAACCTTGATACTAAAGCTTCTCAAATAACTCAGTACATTTTTCAGTAGCTTGACCAGCCTGAGAGGTGTAACCAGAGGATTCCAAATCTCCCTCCTAGAGTCTGAAATCCAGAGAGGGATACATGGGGAAAGAGGAGACCTTAGTGAGACCCTCCATGGAGAGCAGGAGGGGAACACATACCTGCATTCACACCATCAACCATTTTCTCACCAGACGTGTCGATAAGAATACCAGGTAACAATTTTATTCACAACTAAAAAAAAGGTCTTACAAAACTAGTTATGTAAGAAAACCAACATACACAAATTTATCAATTCCAGTATGCAAAATAGTCATGATGAGGTCTAAATTGATGCAAGCTGACTGCCTTAAAGCAATGATGGATATTTTTTCCTTTTCTATGTTTTTTTTTTACTAGCACAGACAATAGTGCTTAACCTAGGTAACAGCAACATTAACACTTTATCTAAAGTAGAAAAATCTACACGTGAAAAATACATTCCATATACACAAGATTAGAAAACCCCATGCCTTTACGTGGCTGTTCTCCAACCCTGATCTCATCCTCGTCAGTGAGCTTCTGCAGTGCTGGAAGTCACAAAGCACCCGCACCCCCAGCCCTGTTACTAGCTGACGCACCCGAGCAGCTGAGTGTATCTGAGTTCTGCAGGATATTGATATGAAATGCCAACTGGATTGTCCTCTACAGCATTTACAAAGAGGGGAGACTATAACATCACTGTACGTTTCCACAGCACACGGTAGTAAACTGTCTTCCTCTGGATAAAAACAACCCAGGATCGGGACTTCCCTGGCGGTCCAGTGGTTACGACTTCGCCTTACAATTCAGGAGGTGCGGGTTCGATCCCTGGTCAGGGAGCTAAGATCCCACGTGCCTTGGGGTCAAAAAAACCCAAAACGTAAAACAGAAGCAATATCGGAACACATTCAATAAAGACTTTAAAAATGGTCCACAACAAAATAACCCAGGATTTTTCAAATGCAGTATCAAATGAAATCAATTTTTTAATCTTAAGTATTTCTCTATTGATCAGAAGTGATGTTTCAGGATTTGTGGCCAAAGTCTCATTCCCATCAATCTTAGCTTTCTCCTGCAAGTGTTTTTGCCCTTGAAGTTAAAGAGGGCTCTACATGTGGAAAATATACTCGGGTTACAAAAAGGAGCACAACCCTGGCCTACTTTGATCACCCCTCTGTCATCACAAAAGTGATGAGGTTACAGACTACGGCACACATGTGACGTACAGTGAAACTTGCGTTTTCGTGGACCTCTTGTGATCAGGTCCTAAATACTTTACATATATTTCCTAAGGGCAAGTCTCAGAAGAGTTGGTGAGTACCAGAGCTTAGGAACCATTGGTTTAGGCTAAAAAAGGAAGAGAAAAAAGAAAGTCAATCAACCACGACTGGACGCCAGGTAGACAGGAAAGGCTGTGCATTACCACGAGACCCTCTAATTTCCCATTTCAGTCAAAGGAATGGAGGTCACGTGCACGACATACCCTGAGCTCATGTCCGCACAGGGATCCTGAGCTGCGGATGGAGGGACAGTCCCAGCACGAGGAAAAGGCCTCGTGAGAGCTCACTACTGCAAGAGAGCAAAGCACGGGGCAATAAGAGGGAAGGTAAAAATGTCCTTGGGAAAGGCAGATTTCTAATGCTCACTTTAAACTCTTTTTTTTTTTTTTTGGCTGCATCGTGCAGCTCGCGGGATCTTAATTCCCCGACCAGGGAAAGAACCCAGGCCCTCGGCAGTGAAAGTGCTGAATCCTAACCACTGGACCGCCAGGAATACCCTCTAATGCTCACTTTAAATGTCCAGTAGAAGACTGATTTGGAAACAAAATATCTCAGCATTCTCTAACACAGGGATGTTCAAAGGTCCGTTTCTTTTTTAAGTGCAAATGGGACAGAGCTAATAGTAATCACTTAAAAGACAACAGCCAGAGCTGATCATGTATGTTGAAGCAGGAAAAAAAAACATCCTGCTCAAATAATTCCTCTCCAGGGCACAGAGATGGGCAAACGAGCCATCCCCCGGTTCATGACTGAGCTGGGTTGTTTCTGTCTCAGCTCTAGAGCTAATTCTAGTAGGCAGATAGCACCAGACTCTTAAATCCAGCGTCGTTGGGCTACGGTGGGAATTACCGTGCTGACGAAGCTTAGGAGATTGGTGGGAGCCCTATGACATCCTGGTCAAACTACACGATGGCAGTTATAATCCATTCACCTAAACGCTGCCTACAAGCTGTACTTTTCCTTCTGGTCCTAATCTGCAGAGTCTCCTGGGACTACTCACCTGGTGTCGTGTTCCAGTAGTAGGGAAACCTGATAGGCTGTCATTTCTAAAGCCTTTAGTATAAAATATGATGCAAATTAAAGATCATTATAATACCGATTTCTCTATAAAAGAGAAATTCTGGATTTTTAAGCTCAGTCCCAGGGACAGAAGTAACAGAGGCTTCCATATCAATGGATTTTCACATAAATCTGCTAATCTAGTATGCGCACGCTAAGGGGTTTTTAAACTCAGAGGGGGATGGGCAGTCCTGTCCCAAACACATGTCCTAACTCGGGCCCCTCTTGTTAAGTAATGCAGCCGCTGTTCACAAGACAGTGGCTGAGGCCAGAAGCGCCAGTTCTGCAAGATTTGGTCTCTTCTGATTCCCAGCTAGGACAGTCAACACCAGCTAATAAACCCAAGAAGCAGGCAGGCCGTGTGAAGTCAATTCTAACCTCCTATGCTAATTATTATTATTAGGTGATGAAAAAGTGACCTTCAGGAAATAAAAACACTCCCTTTTGAACCCATCCTACCTAAAAACTAAGGTAACTAATCTGACATCGACTTTCAGTAGGATATAGGAAATTATTTCTGGGAAGAAAATGTAAATGAAAATTTATACTCTGGGGCTTCAGTCTTGGCAAACCACCTCCACCACGAAAAGAAGCATGAATGCATTTCTGTTTCTCGTTATAGCCCTAAGCTCGGTGGCTGCAAACTTGGCCCGTCAGTCTCTGAAGTCAGCCCGTAGCGTAGAAGCTTCTTGTGTAGGAAAGATGCCAAGTCTCAGAAGTGCTTGGAGTGTATTCCTTGAGGTCTCAGCTTACAGCTGGTCTGGCTCAGAAGCAACTGGTTGAAAGGCTTAAAATGCCATCAGTGTGGTTCAGATTCACTTTCTTCCCCCAGAAGCCATGCGAGGTCCAGACGGTGCCGAGTCCGTAAGCAGAGGAGTGGCTGCCCTTTGGGCTCCATACGACACTTCATTGCAGAAAGAAGCAAGTCCTTTCGGCCTCCTGAAACGGTGACAGAAGGACAGCTTTGAACACAGCACCTTACAAATTAAAGCCCTAAACTGTGACTGTAAAAATTTATGGTGCTTAGCTTTTACTAATTGTGCACATGAATTTTATAATATATGGATAAGAAGTTCCTGTAAGGGTGTCCCAGTATCAGGTACCCATGTACTCTGAGAATAAAAATAAAGACTTCCTAACAACCCACAGTCACTCCATATGTGCAAACAGTCCTTAAAAGATGAAAATGTGCCCCAAACAAACTACATCAGTGAACAAATCTTTTGCTGATTTTCAACTTCAGTCAAACATTTAAAGCTTGTTTCTGTGTTGCACTCCTTTAAAGCAATTGTAGGTAACGATTTTAGGATTCTTTAGTCTATTCTTTAAAAGAACAAAGATGGTTAATAATTAATGCTACTCTTAGTCTTTGAATTTAAAAAGTTCTGTGAAGCCACTGGAGAAAGTTTAGAAAGAGTCTGGGAATGAGACTTCTCTTATAATGACCTCCCTGGAATACTCACACATACGTCACAGGGCAAACGTCCTCAGGAGAGAGCAGCCTTTAGATCTGTCCCTTATCACAAAAGCACAGTGACCTCACTTTGGGAGGGGCTGAGGCTTGGGTCACCTGCGTGTTACTGTACGTGAGTGAAACCTTCATTCACGCAGTAACCCTTCATTAACTTACCACTAATTTGGCATTAGTGACATATCAGACTAATTTACAGAAAAATTTTTTTTCAAAGGTCTAAGGAGATTATCTAGAAATAGAAACTTCTGAGGTACTCTCAATAATAAGATAGTTTTATCAAATACGTTGATCAACTGATGTGATAATAAGAACCATATTAATGCTACCAGGGAGGAAAATTATACTTAACTGGCCAATAAGGAAAAAATAGAGAATGTGATAGACTGAGAAACTAGAACCCAGGTCATCTCATATCTTTTCTACCATCCCTTCCATTATTTCATGTTGACATTTAAAATGTTGGTTAAAAAACACCACCAAAGAAAGCTTTTCCTGTTATTAAACAGGCTGGCTTCATTCTCTCAACTATCTTTAGCAAGTGATGTCTCAATATCTTAGCCCTGGTTCCCTCCTGGGGAGGTGTGTTTAGGGAACATTTGATTAAAATGGAATCATACAGACTAAAGACAGCTCTCACTCCTATTTGCTTTATCCTGAGCCATAACTATCATTATCAGACTCTGGGTGGCATTAAACTACCCACAGGAAGACTACCGTGTAAAAATAAATTTTCGGAAACGAATGCATCACACATTAGAAATCTGAGCCTCACACCAAATACAGACAAAAGTCCCTTGGTGCACTTGGCAATAAATCGAATCATCACACTGTACACCTTTAACTTATGCTATGTTATATGTCAATTACATGTCCATAAAGCTAGGGAAAAAAGAGTGAATAGAGGTTAAAATACAAGTGAATGAAACTTGTATTCAAGTGAAATAGAGGTTAAAATACAAGTGAGTGCCTGGGTAGGAATTTACAGTTTCACTGAAAATAAAACAGAAACAAATTGTTTAAAAAGGGGTGGGGCTGTTTTGGCAACAGCTGCCCTCATCCACCCCCCAAACAGAAAACAGTGCCCTCCTGAGTTAGGAGTGAGCCCACATCAGGGGCCAAGCTCACTGCACTTGAACTTGAGGAGCCAGGGGTCCTTCCCTCTGGTCCGTTAATAGAAAGCTTCCGAAATCAAATTCTTTGCAAGAGGTAAGTTCAGTAACTTCAAATTCTTTGCAAGAGGTAAGTTCAGTAACTTCAGTAACAACTAAGAGAAGTGTTTTTCAGAGTTTAGAAAAGATTCTCGCTTAAAATGGGCTCAAAGTATTATTTGCTATATTTAATTATATGGAGAAAATGGAAATGATTTACATTTTAACAATCCCTTTCCTGAATTCAGGATGTCTTATTTAGATTTGCCAAAATTATCTAATAGTTATAAGACAACACATCTTGGAAAGCCTGTAAGAACCCTTCATTAATAAATTACACGGAGTGGGGCTTCCCTGGTGGCGCAGTGGTTGAGAATTCGCCTGCCAATGCAGGGGACACGGGTTCGAGCCCTGGTCCGGGAGGATCCCACATGTCGCGGAGCAACTAAGCCCGTGTGCCACAACTCCTGAACCTGCGCTCTAGAGCCCACGAGCCACGACTACTGAGCCCGCGTGCCACAACTACTGAAGCCCACGTGCCTAGAGCCCGTGCTCCACAGCAAGAGAAGCCACCGCAATGAGAAGCCTGCGCACCGCAATGAAGAGAAGCCCCGCTCGCCGCAACTAGAGAAAAGCCCGCGTGCAACAACGAAGACCCAACGGAGCCAAAAATAAATAAATCAAATAAATAAATTTATAAAAAAAATATGTGGTGATGTCCTTAGCCACTGAGAACTACCTCAAAAATAAATAAATAAATTACATGGAGCAACCTGCATGTAACATTTCCTCATTCATCTTATATGTAATTATAACTTTCCATCAGACTTTGAGCTGAAGGTATCTTTATGTAATCATAATTACCTTGACAACTCTCTTTGAAAAGAACTCATGTCATGATGCACCAGTCTTACATACTAAACTACGTTTCTACAATTTTGCATCCATGTAGCTGGGACAAAAGGGCTCATCCACCCTACCTCCACCTCCTCAATAACATAGACAGGAAAAAGGGCAGGCTGGGTTGCTTCTGACACGACTTGGCTTTGAGATGCTTTATTCCTTAGTTTTAGAATTTACAGCACAAAATTGGGGACAAGCTACACAATTAAGATGAGCAGTAATTCTATTTACTGACAATACTCGGAGGAACTGTAGCTAGTCCGATGGTAGCACCGTCACTGCAGCCGCTCAGACTTTCTTCTGACAGTAGATACACGAGAAGGTGAAACGGCTAATTCGTGAAGGTAACGCAAGCAAGTTTATCATCAGAACCAAGTGACTTGATGGAAAAGAAACTTCAGCATGTTGTAATGAAAATGTGACTCAGATTAAATATTAAGTGTCCTAAGATGTTCATTTTAGCGTACGCGGCAAGGCACCCGGTTAGCTGCCAAAGGGCCCCGTATCCCGTCTTCTGCGTCCTCCTCTCACCCGTTCTCGGGGCTTGTTAGCTGCTCTGGGCTGCCGGGGGTTCTCTGTCCAAAGGTCTGTGGGCCACATCCATTCTGAGACCTATATGCACCTAGGCCAACTCTGAAGTCTTTTCTTATTATCCTCATGAACAGTGTGAAAATTAGAGGCCGGCTCCAAAGAACAGGGTCAGTAAGCGACCTTTCCCAGCTATAGAGGTACGTAGTCTGTGCTTTTTAAACTGCCTCATTTGTTTGATTTTCCTCCTTTCATTGATCTCTTCTTCATTTCCGTTATTATGAGAAAACCAACATCGTTTTTTCTCCAAAGCCAACAAATGTTTTCAGTACAGAATTCCCTGTACATGCTTTATAGATTTTCTTCACAGTTAAAAAAAAAAAGTACTGCAGATTTAGATGCATATGAACCCACGTATTTGTTCTTAGAAGGAACCATGTCCATCCACACTGACTGTAGACTCTTTCTGATTTTATTAGACAAAGACAGGACGTCTCAAGGAAACAGAGGTGCCATCCAGGAGCCCGCGCAGCGTGGTCGTGGCTCATCGGCCGCGTCCGTGATCTGGGGCAGGAAGGACCGAGGATGAGAGCAGCCCCGTCTGTGCAGAACAGGGCTTGCGGGGCCTGGGAGCCCCTGTTGCTGTGATTCTGCCCTTTCATACTCAAGGCCGGCATCATTCTTCCAGAAGAACGTACACCGACAATGTATGCGCTTGCATTCAGGAAACGCTTATAGACATTAAGTCAAATTCAGCCAAGGCCACCTCCTTACCTGGAGGAGGAAGCAGGGACAGTGCCCAGGTACCCCCGGGGCCAGAGCCCCATCTCTCTGCAGTCACCACCTGCCCCACCCCAACACCTGATTTCAGACCCTTCCATCTGGAAGGTTCTGCGGCTGTATTTGGTGCCAGATCACAAGCAACAATCAATTTCCAACCACACTGATCCATCAGTCAAAGCAAAGCGATCTAGAAAAACCACAGGGAAAGAGAGAGGAGGGAAAAGGGTAGCCGTAGGACCTAAATGCTCATTAACTTGACCATGAATGGACAGCATGTAAGTACTGGGCATAAGAACATGCCAGGGGAAGACAAAAGGTGAGGAACTGCTTCCAAGATGCGCCCGTAACTAACTCATCTCTCAGTCAGGATGGGGCTGGGGTGCGGTGCTGGACAGCTGGAGTGACAAGAGGGGAGGAGAACGCGGCTGCCCTGGATGGCCTTAGAGATGAGCTGTTAGTTATAAAAAAGACCCCTGAAATTTAATTTAAATATATTCTCCTATAACATACAAAAAGTTACGAAGGATGGAAAGACCTTCTCCCCAGGTTCCCCCACATTTAATGGGGGACAGAGTCCTGTTCCCTCTGGGCTTCCTTAAGTCACTGCTGTGGCCACGCCGAATCCATCGCTGCCTTACCTGGGGTGACGGCTGAGCGGCCAGGTGACGGACATCTCCTCTCTCCTGAGCCAGCTGATTTCTAGCCGTGAGCGCGTCCTGAGTTAGCGCTGGTTCTGGCACTGAGTTGTTGAGTCTCGATAAATCAGTAGTTTCTGTAAAGTTTTCAGGATGAGCTTGAATTGGAACTGCTCCACCAACCAGACCCCGACTACTGTTTGAGTCCAAGGATGCTGAGCTTGCACTCTCTGGATTGAGAGAGTGAACATCTTCTCCAGGGAGCTCAGGATAAGAATCGCAAGAAGAGATGTCGTCACCACAGCTGGGATTCTGCATCAGAGGCCAGGCATCCGAAAACTCGCCACAGATGGACCTCGAAAGGGACCCGAAGAAAGTCGGCAGTGCTTCCCCCGCTGGACCTGTGTTTCTGGACCCGTGTTCGAAAGAGCTGTAAGTACTCTACTGGGAGAAAAACCTACTACAAAGCAACATTCCAGCTATGCTTTTCAGTTTTCTAGATGAAATAAACAAGTTATTAAGTCAGAATTCTCATGCTTCCTTTGTTATAAACTTGCTTCAGTACAGCAAGTTAAATTACTACGTTTACTTGAAAACCGAATTTTTATACCTACTTCTAACCAATATAGTTAAACTTAATCCGATGTCTAAAACAGGCAGTTTCCTGGGTCTTAATTGAGTTGCTTTGATTGCTGTTCTATAATTCTCTGAGTATGTGACATGCTAAAAATTACTTACAGATGATGGAAGTGTCACAAATCATGAATATAAGACAAAAACAAAATTAGTGGAATATAAAGAATAAAGAATGTTACATTGGCTGTCGGTAGCCCTGAGACACTTACCTAGTTCTTGCCAAAGTTCCCACCCCCTACAATGTCTAGAATGTTATTAATAATACTAAAAAAGTGATGCCCCATAGTCTCACATGAAAACTGGTAAGTGAGTAGCCTGTATATTTGCACACGGGAACACGAAATTATATAGATTAAAAACACCCATTTACCTGTCCTGAAGCACGGCCTTGGAGTGCACCCTGCAACCAGGAGTCTCCCGGCCGACGCTGCAGGCCCCGTCACGGCATGCGGATGGGATAAGACGCACGGGCCCTAGGAAAGCCGGCAGGCTGTGAGACGCACTGCTTGTTTATAGCAGTCCAACACTGCTCTTGGAAACTTAGCTATTCCCCTTGGGGTGACTTTTGGGGGGAAAGGGGTTATGAGGTTTAAGAGTCAAATTCCTGGAGACAGAGAGTAGGATGGTGGGTCCCAGGGGCTGGAGGGCAGGAAGGATAGGGGGTTAGTGCTTAAAGGGGACAGCGTTTCAGTTTGGGGTCGTGGAGAAGTTCTGGTGATGGTGGTGACGGTTGCACAACAATGTGAACGTGCTTAATGCCCCCCAACCGTACACTGAGAAACGGCTAAAACGGTAAACTTAAGGTGATGTCTGTTTTACTCCAGTGAAAATAAGGATGAAGAGGACTGATGAGAGGGTACATGAAATGAGACTTTCACCTATGGCTGATGAGGGAGGAAAGAGCACAGTGTTTCTGCAGAGTGGGCTAGCCGGGCAGCGCAGAACAGAGACCTCTAAACCCTTTAACTCAATACACACACAACTTTTTGTTTTTCTGCTGCTAGGAATGTATCTTAAAGAATAACTATCTATGTGCACACAGCTTTGCTAACTATTATGTTCACTGAAGCGGTATGTATCTTTGGTTACAAAGATCACACACATTCACTGAAGAAAAAAACTTGAAAAATAGAGAGATTAGGTCAGAAATTTAAAAATAAATCTTCCTTAATTCCGTAAGCTGCAAAACACTGTCCACATTTCTGAACAGCCTTCTAGACTTCTCTCTCTACATATACAGACATATGTAATTCTGATTTTATAAAACTATAAATATAGTAAAACATACAGACAAAACTAGGAAATTAGCATTAATCATGCTGTTGTATAAGAGAACACTCTTGTTCTTAGGAAACAAGCACTGAAGTAAAGGGACACCTTATCTGCAACAGATTTTTCTCTTTTTTTGGCTGCACCGCACAGCCTGTGGGATCTCAGTTCGCCAACCAGGGACTGAACCCAGGCCACGGCAGTGAAAGCCCAGAATCCTAACCACTAGGCCACCAGGGAACTCCCTGCAACTGATTTTTAAATGGAAATTTTAAAACTGTGTACATGTCTTTGTAAAGCACACAGCTGGCCCTTGAGCAACGTGGATTTGCACTGTGTGGGTGCACGTATTGGAGGATCTTCCTCAACAGTAAATACTACGGTGCCACACGATCGGTGGGTATTTGGCTCCGGGGATGCAGGACCACGGATACGGAGAAACCGTGAACACAGGGAAGCCGCAGATACAGAGGGCCAACTATAAGTTACACGCTGATTTTTGACTGGGCGGAGACTGGGTGCCCCTAACCCCCAAGTTGTTCAAGCGTCGACTGTGTACACCCACCATACTTAGAAAGAGATAAAAATGATAAAGCAAATGTGGAAATGAGATACAATGTTAATACTGGGGGAATCTAGGTACAGGGTATGTGAGCATTCTTTGTCCTAGTCTTTCAACATTTTTGTAAGCCTGAAATTATGTCAAAATAAAAGTGAAAAGAAAATAGGCACTGCCACTAAGGAAGAAGCAATTTATATGATGAGCGACACTGAACCTGGGCGGGTGACTGCGGGGGCGGATTCTGTCCAGTCTCTGTGTTCTATTACAAAAACCTGCAACGAAGCCATCCACGTATTTAATCTTTCTTTTCAGATGGAAGTGACGATGAGGCAGAGTTTGCACAAAGCTGTACTTGATCATATTTCAAACCCAAGTTTCTCTCTCAAGCGATCCTCTTTGCTAACTCTGATCTAGGGGCAGTGCCTGGCACAGCACCTAGAAAATGCAGTGCTTGGGCCGCCTTGAGAATCACCAAGGCACGGGTGCTGCCAGGAGCTGAGTCTACGATCTCTGCAGGCAAAGGCAAAACCAGATCCACGCGCGCCATGGCAATCCCACGTTTCACTCTTAACGCTAAAGCGGAAGACAGTAGTGGCCAGTAGAGAAATAATTACGTTGAAGATGCCTTATCCCACGTATTAAATATTAGACTGAAAAGCGGAACCCTTCAATTTCTTGAAAAGAAAGATCGGACAGTTCTGAGACAAAAAGCAATTGAATTGGGAAACGTTTAACTTCGAGGAAGGTTACGGGAGACAAAACGCTGCTGCGCTACTGCAGTAACCACAGGTGCCGGGCGACCTGTGAGGCGAGGGGCAGGCGGAGGGCAGGCTTCCGGAAGGGCTGCGGCCGCGTCCATTTTTACTTTGCAGAGGAGGTGGGCGTGTGGGGACAGGGCCAGGAAGTGTGCCAGCTGGTCTTACCTTTGCCCGTTTTTGCCCACGTTAGAAAGCAAGTCCGTCTGCAGCACAGGCAGACCTGGCTGTGTCGTGCCTCAGTTATTGCTTTTTCCCGAAGTGAAGGTTTGTGGCCACCTTGCGTCGAGCAGCTCTCTCGACAGCATTTTTCCTACAGCATCGCCTCACTTTGTGTCTGTGTCCCATTTTGGTAATCCTCACAATATTTCGAATTTTTCATTATTATTGTATTTGTTATGCTGACCTGTGATCGGGGACCTCCGATGTTGCTACTGTGCTCGCTGAGGGCTCAGATGACGTTTAGCATTTTTCGGCAATAAAGTATGTTTAAGTTAAGGCGCGGACGTTATGCTTTGAGACGTGGGGCTGTTGCACACTTAGCAGACTACAGCGCAGGGCGCGCAAACGTACCTGTTACGCGCGCGCCGGGAAGCCCCCAATGTCACGTGACTCGCTCCAGTGCAACAGTCACTTTATTGCGGTGCTCTGGAACCGCACCCACAGTATCTCCGGGGTCTGCCTGGACTTCCCTAAACCTTCACTTCTGTCAATAACCCCAGAGGCCCTGCAACAGGCCTCCCTCCTCCCTCTTCTTTACGATATCCCAAAACACACTAAGACACTCACACGCAGGTTCAGCTGGAATCCACCAGACAAGAAAGGAGATGGATCCCCTGCTCTACAAAAGGCTCATATTATTGTAACTCAATTCACCCCAACATAATAAAGGCAAACTTGCTTAAAAAGTTACTGAGAAATTCTAGAATTTTAATGAGATGCTTCCTTCCTGTTAAATAGTTACGAGACACAAAACACCCAAAACCTCAGGGGACGGGGGAGAATGGCTGAACTGGATTAGCTTTAACCAGAAAACGGAGTGGGAGCAGCTCTTTGCAGCTTCAGGGCCTGCATTCCTAGTGGCCCCCAAGCGCTGAACTTACCGCAGGTCTGGGCCGAGTCCCGGCGGCACTGACAACAGGCGTGGGGCGCGGGGGCGCTGAGCCGAGGTCTGTCGAAACAGGACAGCTCAGAACCGTCGTACTGCAGGTCCTGTGCCCTCAGGGACCCTGCGGAGGCCGAGAACTCGGTCAGCAAGACAGCTTCCCCAGGAGGAGCCCACAAACATCCCAGTGCAACCAGAAGTACCCCAGCTTTTGCAGTCATAAAGGAAAGGAGAG
Organism: Physeter macrocephalus; assembly: GCF_002837175.3. NCBI lineage: Eukaryota > Metazoa > Chordata > Mammalia > Artiodactyla > Physeteridae > Physeter > Physeter macrocephalus. Next base: position 2,832,720 of record NC_041226.1, on the reverse strand, counting down.
CTGTTGTTCACATTTAAAAAGACTTCTTCTTACACGGAAGCGAGGATACGAAACAATCGGTCAAGACAGCTCAAGGTGTAAGGTACTTGGGTTGCCAGAACTCAGACGAGCTGTGTTTCTGCCGAGGGGCGGGGGTACCCCTGCCTCCTCAGATCCCCGGGAAGTGATGCTGCCCGGTGGCCGCGCCCTCAGCGCCTTTCGGCAGGAGGTCCTCTCGGGGAGCAGGCCCCTGGGACGCCTGGTTCCACGTGTTCTCTCTGTCCCTTTGGCTGCAACCTGACTCTCCTCTTAGGCTCTCGCCGAACACCCGGGCAGCACTGACGACCAACACCCTTCACCAAGATGCTAAGACACAGAAAGAGCTCAGAACTCACAGCTGGGTTTCTTCTCCATAAACTGCCGCTTACAATATATGACGCAGAGGATGAGCAGGGCCAGCAGGACGGTGGCCAGGGCGCTGCAGATCACGGCAGCCAGGGCCGTGTCCCGTGGGCTGGAGGCCGTGGACGGGATCCTCACCAGGTTGACCTTGCTGGTACCTGAAAACCACGGGGATGGAATCAGCACATCTCGACCACCCAAGGGACTCAGGTGCTCTCACTGAACTCGGGGTCCCCTGCGGCAGTGGCCTTCAAGCAACATCAGCGAGACCAGGGGGAGGTGTTCTAGAGGGCTCAGACCCTCCCTCCGCCCGGGAGATCGCTTGAACACCGCACCTCTACCTGCGACCCTCCTCTGTTCCCACGACACCAACCACGCGCAGCCCTGACACGTGTGCTGTCGGGCCCGTTGGACCAGAACCGTCTGCGAGTTGGGAACCTGTCCTCTTGTTCTTCCTCCCCAGCACTCGGCAGTGTGGGCCACAGAGCAAGCACTCGATATGCGTTCTTTAATTGGAATCGGACCTTCTACAGTTTTAAGCAGGCTGAACTAAAGTATGCTTTGGGGGTCAACTTTAGGGGAAAACCAGGACTTGGATCATTCATAACCTCATAGTAGGCCCCCACTTTCGGGGACAGTGAACATTTTTTAACGCCTTGGCTGTTCAATTACTGAACAACGCCTAAGTTTTGGAGAAAAAAACTGAACGCCGTTGTGACCTCAGATTGACAGCGCATCTCAGTTTGGACGAAGCACATCTCGAGGGCCGTTTTCCCCTGTGGCTCACGGTGATGGTAATGGGCTTGGCAGCCCTAGAGATGACAGTCTGGTGTCTGCATCTGTGCTGCACACGGCACAAAAGGCCACCTGGTACTTCCTCCCCACTCCTGACTGCATAGGCCCCACCCCCATCCCAACCCCTGAAGCCTGGTTTCCACTGTACGACCCCTGCGGCTCGAGCCAGAGAGAAACTTCAGGGTTGATATTATTGAATCATAAAAATGCGACAGCAGGAGCGATCGTTTTGGAATGTTGAATGCTGGTGTATCTACACTCAGCGATTCTGGGCCGCCCTCATACACGTTTCATATTGCCACTGGGAAAGGCACATAAACCATATGCCTTGGACCTGGATGAATAAGAATCTTAATCCAATCATACATTTTGAAGGATATTTGCTTGTAAACACGTTTTAATATTCATAAAAAATAGCGCTTCTAGCTATGCAGACATACTGTCATAATCAAATCGCACATGTTAGATGTTCATTCTACAGCAAGTTAAACAGATTACACCTCTGACCTGATAGCGATGAAATCTAAACCTGAACCAGTCTCTGTCAGTGGACAAATTCACAAGAGGACCTATGAACACAAGCACAGCTGTGCAAACACGGATAAGTAAACACACGAATGGGAATTTATATCGAATGCAAGAAAAACCGTGGGCTACGCTTGGGACACATTAAGTATTACCTATTGCGACCAAATGGTGAAGCTGATTTATGTTTGTGAGAAAGTGGTTTAGTTCAGAGTGAGATCAGGCCCCTTAGCTGAAACTTGCCACCAAATAACCAAGCTCTAGTCAATACCAGGCTTTATCAGAACTGTTATCAAAATGAGACTGAATACATGATTTGAGTCGAAGATAAAGCTCCTAACTATGATGTCAGGATTAAGTTAAACTCGTGGATCAATGGCGTATTAGATATTCAGAAAAACCCTACGAAGAAGCAGGAACTCAGGTTAAAGGAGATCAAGATTAGAGTCTTCTGGGTTCTTATTGTTTAAAACCTTTCTAAAATGGATTAGTCACCGTCCTTGCCTCCATAGAAAAGGAACTGTTTCTGACATAAATAAGCTGAAATGCCCTCAAATGGATATTATATTTTTAATTTGGTGGTTTGTGACTCAGGGTTTACTTTCCCCCAAGCCAATCAGAAAAGTCTTGGTAACACATATCTTTCCAAGGAAGGGCACTGATAGTGTGATTTCAATGCTACTGAGTTGTCATGATAACATCCATTTGAAACATAATTACACCAAATAAGCTATTTCTCTATGCATTTCCCAGGCAGGAGCATCTGAAGATGAACAAGAAAAATACGGATGTTTCACCTCTCAGTTTTTGACACCTACATACGAAAAGGCATCTTGTTAACGCAAACACCCCTCCCAAGAGTCCTCATGGGAAGCACGCTCCGAAAGCCACATTCTTTATTCTTGCTTAATGGACAAGTTTATGACAACCCTGACAGCAAACACCATCTTTTTTTTTTTTTTTTAATGGGAAATGGGTTCATCATTCTCAAGTTTGTCACATCAGCAATGCAGACATAACTACAGAAGCTATGAGAGACTGGGCCGAATATCATTAGATTTTAGAACCACCCTCAGAAACTTATTCACATCAGTTCCCGATAAAAGCCTATTTTATCATTCTTTTGACTTGAGCAGTAAAAACAGAGGGGAGGGAGCGGTACCAGCTGTATGAAGTGGCTTCTACCCTACTAAGTTCTGGCTCAGAAAAGGATTTATCAACTACAAACCAAAAAAGATTGCTTCTCTGGGGCTTCCCGGGTGGCGCAGTGGTTGAGATTGAGAGTCCGCCTGCCGATGCAGGGGACGCGGGTTCGTGACCCGGTCCGGGAAGATCCCACGTGCCGCGGAGCGGCTGGGCCCGTGAGCCGTGGCCGCTGAGCCTGCGCGTCCGGAGCCTGTGCTCCGCCGCGGGAGAGGCCGCAACGGGAGAGGCCCGCGTACAACAACAACAACAACAACAACAACAACAACAACAAAATAGATTGCTTCTCTGACCTGTAGCTGTTGCCGTGATACTGAGATTCAAGATTCTTTACACCCACGGCTCTAACTCAATTCCCTGAGCAAGCACCTCGATGCCTACAAGGCATCTCACCCTCACCTTGTTAGGATCCTGAGGGTACTTCCAAGGAATCGGGAATCGGACTACCCATATTCTCTGGAAAGTTTTAACTTTTCTGGAACACAAAGGCACGTCTCACCCTAACTAAGTAAGTTAGCAGATTCCTCCCTGATCTCAGCACTACCCTTTGGCAAGTTACTTCAGAGTGAGAGCTGTTTCCTCGCTTAAATTTTATGTTACAGGACACACTGTACATGGGTTCAGTTTCACACTGAACATTTCAGTGGGCTCAGCTCAACTGGACGATGATGTACTGAGTGTCTGTAGTGACTAAGACGTCTCAGTCCTACGAGGCACGGCGTTCGTTGAGTGAGGATCTGAACAGATGAGAACACGGGGGTCACCTGCAAGGCCTGGCAAGTGTTTCTATAAGGACCGCTCCCCGCTTTGGAGTGCGACAAGGTGAGCGAACCCGAGTAGCTGAGACGCCCTCCTTGCACTCAGCCTCTAAAGAGCTTCGGAACGTGGCTGGGGAGACGCGTGCGTTGGGGGGATTTGTTGCCGGGCCCCGACTGCCTTCGGGAAAGTCCGAGGAGGAGCTCAGGCCGGAGTGGACCTTGGTGTGCTTTCCTCCACCTGACGCTGACACACACCTCCGGTGACCCCACCCTCTTGGCGATGGGCTGAAGTCCGTTGACCGCCCTCCATTTACAGAGGAGAAAACCCAGACTTTGCGGGACTTGCTCAAGGTCACACAGCAACATGCAGGCAGCCTGAGAACCGGAACCTGGCCTTCGGATCCTTTCTGGTGGACCACCCTGTCCAGGGGTGCAGGTAAAACATCTGTCCCGTAACGACGAGCAGAATGTGGCTCATCTCTGTGGGGAGAAGCTGGCCGGGCCCCAGAGAGACCACGGGCCTCCTGATCACACACCTGTCCACGTGTGCAGGTGTGCACGGAAGCTGGTTCCACTTGAGGGCCTCTGGCCCAGCGTGGATCTCGGTGTCGCATGATGAGCTGGGCAGAGGGGAAACTCTACGGAGGGGCTTGAGTCCGGAAAGGATTCGAGGGCGAGATGGCAGGAGGGGCAGTGCCGAGACGCCCTCCACTAGCAACTGCAGCTCTGCCTCCTCTCGAGCCCCCTGCTTGTTCAACCTCTCTCGTGCCCGAGGTGGCTGTGTTTAAAAACCTGCTGAACAAAAGCTCTCTCTTCCCAGAGCCCACTCTCCACAGAGGGTGCGGAACAAGCAGGAGGGAACCGGTTGGCACCATGTGGCCCCTCCCTGAACCTCAGCCTGCCCAGGGACGATGACACAGTGGCGCATATGTGGCACCGAGATCCACCGCGAGGGGCCGTGAGAATTCCCCTCAGGGCGGAACGAGCTTCCATGCACACCTGCACACCTGGCCAGGTCTGCGGTCAGGAGCCCGGGACCGCTCTGTGGCCTGGCCGGCTTCTCCCCCCAGAGATGAGCGTGCTCTTTACGGTAAAGAACAGGATTAAGTCAGACGCTGCATCTCACTTCTCTGAACTTTACATTCCCAACTCCAGAGTCACAAACCCAACGGCCAGCTGGACGTCTCCACGTGGATGGGGAAGCACCTGAAGCCTAGCATATCCCCAGACGAGCTCTCCACCACCCCGACCCCCCCTCTTCCCAGCACCCACCCTGCGCCCCGCGAATCTCTCCTCCCTGCCATGGCCTCGGTCTGCAGCGCCCTCCCCGGGCTGCGAGCATCACCCCTTCACTGCTGTAGCTCTTTCCTCAAGAGTCACCTACTCAGTGAGGCTTCCCTGCCCAACTCCTTAAAACTGTCGTCTCTCTCCAACGCCCCCGCGGCTTTCCTTTCCTCCCCAGCACTCGCCACCACCTGACATTTCATATATTTAACTTGGGTGCTTCCTTGTCATTCTCCCCTGTGGTGGGAGCAGTACAGCCCACTTTGCTTCCCCAAACCCGCCCCCCTGCCTTGTGTTTAAGCTGGTCCAGCAAGAGGCGACATTTCCCAGCCTCCTCTGCAGCCGAGTGTGATACGTCCGAATCAGGGTCAAGGGGGCCCGGCCGGATGGGCGGAAGGGATGGTGTGGCATCTGTGGCATCTCCACTTGACGGACAAATTACTCCAGAGTCCCCTTCACTGGGGCTGGAGCTGCATGTAGCAGCAGCCCAGGCTGGATCCTATGGGTGAGGAGGACAGATGAGGAAGCTACCCAAAGGCTGGGGCCAGACACTGGGCCTCTGAAGGACACCTGCAGCACAGCTTCTCCACCAGCTGAACCACCTGGACGGTTACAGGACAGAGAGGACCCGCTGTCTTGCAGAGGCTGCAGTATTGGGGGGCTTCCTCGTTACAGCTGCTTAGCCTTGAGCACAGCCAATTAAATCCCTCCCTGAAATACAGGCTCCACAAGGGCAGAGATGTCATCGGTTTTGTTCACCACTGTATTGATGATACTTACAAGAGTTCTGGGCACACAGCTGGTGCCCAATAAATATAAACGATGAAACGAATGCATGTCTGTGAAAGAAACTGGAAAACGCTATGTATTCCCCAAAGTTTGTTAAATGGCAAACTGACCAATCACTGAGATGAGATTATACCCACAATGCGTTTGTCCTTTATCCCTCCACCTCTGGCTGGTGACAGTACAGGTGCAAACAGCTGGGGGAAAACAACAGTTTCATCTACAGGCACTTACTTTATGTTATGTTAATTTGACTCTGGGAGAAAAAGCAAGGGTTGCTCAGGTTTATCAATACACAAACCTTGAAGGTTATTGGCTATAACCTCAGAATGAGAATGAAACGAAAATTTAGCTCTCTCTGTGCAACCTGAATTAGCACCCCATGGACTCATCAAAAAGGGACCTTATTTAAGTTATTATCGGCCAAATGTAATCTTAGTTAAAAATCCACACTTAGCAACGACTGATTCATAGTGAATTACCAAAGAAGCCAGAAAAGGAGAGGACCTTCAGGAGGTCAATCACATCTTCCAACAAAAGCTGCTTTGGGGTCAATTTCAGAAACTGACCGTTAGGCAAATTGGATACAGGGAACGATTAAATCGCATTCCTGTCATTTTACCAAATTACGCCTCTTTATCTTACATTTTTACCCACTCCCTCCCCCTAAAAGCACTCAGAGGGATGGAGAAAATTACATGAACATTTAGAGATGTGCTAACAACAGAAGCCCGTGAATTTTTTGTGTGTGTGTAGAAAGTCATCCAAATTATCATCAGCATTATCACAGACACCACACACCAAACATCTACAGAGGGCCAGCCTCTTATTACCCACTTTTGAAATGTCATAATAATCCTTCACAGCAAGGGTTTTACAGATGAAGACGTCTGTTCAAATCTATAAACAGTTTTTCATTTAAACCACCATTGGGTATTCATATTCTGGAAAGCAAACCAAACTACAGGGTTCCTTGGTTTGTATTCCGTTTGGCTGGCTTGTTTGATTTCAACATGAGTGTATTTTAAAAAATTGATTTTTTTCCTCATTTTTTTCAATCAAATTTACTGTAATATAAAGTAGTCAACAATTTGAATAAAAGATAAATTATTTTTAAAAAATGAAGACATCTGTACAAATCTATAAACAGTTTTTCATTTAAACAACCATCAGGTGGTTGAATCTAGATTTAGGCCCGATTTGTCTGTCCGCTCTTTTTAAAAAAATTAAGCTATGCTCCTTCCAATATTCCAACAATATTGCTTAGAGCAAAAAATATACTACGGTGTGAAGGACTGCTAGTTCAAATTTTGTACAGACCAGTAAATTCTACTTAATTAGCTAACATACACAATATAACTTGACCTAACTTAAAACACAAACAGAGCTTCACAAATTCAACCTCTCTTGCCCCAAGATTAAAGAGGCTCTTGCATGTTATCGCAGTGAAAGAGAACATATGGCTCTTTAAATTTATTTTTTAAATGTTCTTTTTAAGGTCTATATGGTAGAACTAGATGAGTGTCAGATACATAGAGTAGGGAAGAACCAGTTGTAAATGAACTAATTATGCTTCTGTCTGGGCTTCCACGTTTAAGATCTCACTAATGCCTTGTGTTTTCATCAGAGAGTTCACATAAGAAAATAATACAGCAGGTGTCACACTATGTGACAGATCACTCTGGAAACTCCAACAGAAGTGGAAATGTGAGCCTTTTCACTTGTCAATGACCATGCTTTGGCACATGCAACTCAATTAACAATTAGTTCAGGAAGATAAACTTACAATTGAGATGTCTGCTAATAATTTTCAGTAATATATTTTATCTTTGACTTTTATATTTCTTTCAAGGAAAGCACAAATCAATCCATTGCTTTCTGTGCTCTTTCATCACCACAACCACTACCAACCAAAAAACCCCATGTTGAATAACTGTTTAACAAATTTAAAACCTGATGAATCTATTTCTAGCTATGTTCTTTCATTAAAAAAATATATTCACAAAGAGCATTTTGCAATCTTAACAGAGGCAAGGATATAGTCCTGGAGTGTAAGGTTTATCTTGTTAATCTAAACTGGTTAAACAACATATCTATGGTAACACTCAATGTATGAATTCCAGATGTACTAAAGAAGTCTGCCAATAAACAAAATAGTTGGATTTTTTTTACCCTCTTCTAATTTATTTATTTGTTTATTGAGGTATAGTTGATGTACAGAATTATATAAATTTCAGGTGTAACAACATAGTGATTCACAATTTTTAAAGGTTATATTCCATTTATAGTTATAATAAAATATAGGCTATATTCCCTGTGTGGCACATTATATCCGTGTATCTTATTTATTTTATACATAGATCCTCTTCTAATTTAGATGAGGGTCTTGATATGCAATTATGATTTACATTTGTTTTTTTCTCACCTCCTCCTCTGCCCCTAGTTACAAGGGACACACACATTAAAAGAAAGCTTCTATTCTTTTTTTTGGGGGCATTTGAAGTATCTTTGGTTTTATTTAAAATAATAATAATGATGATGATAATGATGATGAAGGAAGGGCAAGAAGACATGATTACATTTTATTTGACATGCTAGAATAGCACTGTTCCTTTTTCTTTCCAAGTGGAATTTGCTGACTATGAATAACAAAGGAACATGTAAAAAAATAATATCAGTAATTTATTTCTGAGAAATGAAGACAGAGAGTATCAAAAGTGTCCCTGCGTATTTTCTTCTGATTTTTTTGTAGACCTAATAAAACTATTTCTTACTTTTCTAAATGCAAACTATAAAGAATATAAGTAAATATAAAGTATGGTTCTTGTACTCAGGCAAGTTATAATCCAGCTGGGAGGAAAAAACTGTGTAATTCTTATTCATGGAGATATCCTTACCTAAATGTGCCCGGGTTGTTTTTTATCCCCATGGCCATCCATGGGGATAAAAGTTTGTTACTGAGGATGTTGGAGTACACTGTAGAGGAGGCTTGAATCCTCAGTGATGTCAAATGCTAAATGAAGTATCTAAACTGAGGGTGGGCAAACTTTTCCTGTAAAGGTTTGCAACCACTCAACTCTGCTACTGCAGTGAAAAGGAGCCATAGGCAATATGTACATGAATGGCTAGGACTGTATTCCCATAGAAAGAGCAGTAGTTTACTGATCCCTGCTCTACATCCTCTGCACTGCCTACCACCAGATTTCATTTATCTGTTGAGATAAACCCTTTGGAGTTCAAGCCACCAGCATATTCCTCTGAAATAAACAATAAATAAAATAGTTGGATTTTTAAAATCCATTTTATATCAAGCACTCTGACACTGGATGTAATGTAATGTAAAAGAGTGAGTCTTTATCATTTTACTTATTTTTCATTTTGAACTTTGGTCTTTGAACTATGTGGTTTTTTTTTCAATAACTGATAAAAAAACATTATTTGAAAATGAGATTTTTTTTCTGTTTGCACAGAAAAAAATATATTTTTTAAACTGAATTGATTTTTTTTACTGTGGTGAAATATACATAACATAAAATTTACCTTTAGTGACACTGAGTACATTCACAACATTGTGTAACCATCACCACTAAAGTGACGGTTTTCCTCCCCCTTTTCGCCCCATGTCCTGGTAAGCACTAATCTGCTTTCTGTCTCTATGAATTTGACTATTCTGGATATTTCATATAAATGGAATCATAAAATATCATGTGACCTTTTGTGTCTGGCTTCTTTCACTTAGCGGAATGTCTTTGAGTTTCACCTACGTTACAGCATGCATCAGAACTTCATTCCTTTTTATAACTGAATAACATTCCACTGTATGGATGGACCACATTTCGTTTATTCATTCATCAGATGGTGGATATCTGAGTTGTCTCCACCTTTTGGCTATTATGAATAATGTTGCTATGAATATTTACGTTCAATCTTTTTCCATATATGTTTAAACTTTTCACGAAGATACACAGCAATGGTTCCACACGCTATCAGAAGGTACATTATTGTTATTTCACTAAGGAATTAAGTTAATCAGTCACTCACCTATTTAATGTTATTACACTAAAGCATTAAGTTAATTAGTAAGTCAGGAAATAAAAAGAATTCCTGGGCAAACCAAGAGGAGAGTGGAAGGAGACAGTGCCAGAGAACTGGTCAGGATCAGTGCATGTAGGGATTTGTAAACTGTAGTGAGGAGCTTGAATTCTATTCTAAGAATAATAGGAAGTACTCAACAATCGCAGAACATATATTCTTCTCAAGTACATGTGGAATATTCTTCAGGATAGACCACATGTTAGGTCACAAAACATGTCTCAATAGCTTTAAAAAGACTAAAATCATAGCAAGTAACTTTTCCAACCACAATGAAATTAAACTAGAAATCAATAATGCAAGGAAAACCGGGAAGTTCACAAATATGCAGAAATTAAATAATATACTCTTAAATATCCAGTGGGTTAAAGAAGAAATCACAAAGGAAATTAGAAAATACTTTGAGAGGAATGAGAATAAAAAACAACATATCAAAACTTACGGGATACAGCAAAAGCAGTGCTTAGAGGGAAATTTATAGCAGCAAATGTCTACATTTAAAAGGATCTAAAATCAATAACCTAATGTTTAACTTTGTGACATTAGAAAAATAAGAGCAAACTAAACCAAAAGCTAGCAGATGGAATGAAATAATAAAGATTAGAGCAGAGACAAATAAATAGAGAAAAACGATAGAAGCAATAAAACCAAAAGATGGTTCTTTGAAAAGATCAACAAAATTGATGAAACTTAGACTGACAGGAAAAAAAGGGAGAAGACTCAAATAACTAAAATCAGAAATGAAAGAGCAGACATTGCTATGGACTTTACAGAAATAAAAAGGGTTATTAGAGAATATTATGAACAACAATACACCAACAAATTGGATAAACTAGGTAAAATAGAAAAATTCTTAGAAATACACGAGCCAACAAAACTGACACAGAAGAGACAGAAAATCAAAATAGAGAGACTATTATCTCATATTCCATCTCATGACAAAGAGATGGAATCAGTAATCAAAAACCTCCTGACAGGGCTTCCCTGGTGACGCAGTGGTTGAGAGTCCGCCTGCCAATGCAGGGGACACTGGTTCGTGCCCTGGTCTGGGAAGATCCCACATGCCGCGGAGCGGCTAGGCCCGTGAGCCATGGCCGGTGAGCCTGTGTGTCTGGAGCCTGTGCTCCACAATGGGAGAGGCCACAACAGTGAGAGGCACACCTGCCAATGCAGGGGACATGGGTTCTTGCCCCGGTCCGGGAAGATCCCACCTGCCGCGGAGCGGCTAGGCCCATGAGCCATGGCCGGTGAGCCTGTGTGTCTGGAGCCTGTGCTCCACAACGGGAGAGGCCACAACAGTGAGAGGCCCGCGTACCGCAAAAAAAAAAAACACACACAAAAAAAACATAAAAAAAAAAACCCACCACCACCACCACCAACAAAAAAACCTCCTGACAAAGAAAAGCCCAGAACCAGG
>NC_041226.1:2804286-2821000 GCF_002837175.3 Physeter macrocephalus | reverse complement strand
GTGACGCAGTGGTTGAGAGTCCGCCTGCCAATGCAGGGGACACTGGTTCGTGCCCTGGTCTGGGAAGATCCCACATGCCGCGGAGCGGCTAGGCCCGTGAGCCATGGCCGGTGAGCCTGTGTGTCTGGAGCCTGTGCTCCACAATGGGAGAGGCCACAACAGTGAGAGGCCCGCGTACCGCAAAAAAAAAAACACACACAAAAAAAACATAAAAAAAAAAACCCACCACCACCACCAACAACAAAAAAACCTCCTGACAAAGAAAAGCCCAGAACCAGATGCCTTCAATGGTGAATTCTACCAAATATTTAAAGAAAAATCAACACCATTCCTTCTCAAACTCTTCCAAAAAATGAAGAGGAAAGAAGAGTTCCTAACTCATTCTATGAGGCCAACATTACCCTGATACCAAAGCCAGATAAAGGCAGTATGAGGAAAGAAAACTACAGATCAAGATCCCTTACAAATATAGATGAAAAACCCTCAACAAAAATAGTAGCAAATCAAAGTCAGTGCATATTAAAGGATTATACACCATGACCAAGTGGGATCTATCCCATGAAGGCAATGATGATTAATCATAAAAAAATAAATCAACGTAATACATAAAATGAAAGGGAAAAAAAACACATGATCATCTCATTTATGCTAAAAAAAGTACTTGACAAAACCCTAACCCTCTCACGATAAAAACACTCAATATATCAGCAAGAGTCCTTGCCTGCGCCTGCCCCGAGCCGGTGGTTCTCCGTACACCCAGCACCCAGAGAGACATGCCGTGTGCCCACAGAGCAGATGTGGGCAAAGCGGTGGTGGCCAGGCTCAGACTGGGCTGCTCCGGTCCAAGCAGATTTGTTCAAATCCAACAACTCTTGTAACACTTTCAGGTCCTCCTCTCAGAACACCACAGCTGCCCCAAATCCAGCGAGTGCCACCATGAGGCAAGTGGCAGTGCTCTGCAGTCAACAGCTGGTCTCTTGGGGATCTCCTCCTCCCTTCCATATCTCTGCTGTTAAGAGACTCAGGCCTGGAAACATCTCCACTTCCCCATCTTCTAAACCCAATGCAAATGGCATCCAGATGTCCAGTATGGCAACGATGAAGCAGGTCTTCATTGAATCTGCTAGTTCCACACCTTATTTTTTTTTTTTTTTTTTGTGGTACGCGGGCCTCTCACTGTTGTGGCCTCTCCAGTTGCAGAGCACAGGCTCCGGACGCGCGGGCTCAGCGGCCATGGCTCACGGGCCTAGCCGCTCCGCGGCATGTGGGATCTTCCCGGACCGGGGCACGAACCCGTGTACCCTGCATCGACAGGCGGATTCTCAACCACTGCGCCACCAGGGAAGCCCCACACCTTATTTTATTGACACAGAAATGGTGGGGATCCCAAATTTGATTGCTTTGAAGAGCATGATGAATGCCAATATTAAATTTGCTGGAGTTTTATGTACAAGATGAAGACAGACAACATTTAAAATTACTTAAGATATGATTCCTTTAAATGTGGCTTAAGAAATATGGACACTTAAAACGCTACCTTGAAATAAGAATAGATTTTGTCTTACCTAGAGATAAAGGATGGGATGTGGAACAGAGATTCAGGTTTCATTTGGTTCATTAAATCTGTAAGGCCATAAGACAACTAATATAAAAAGCTTCCAGGATTCTACTTATATGCACATTGGAAGGAACTTCCAGGTATTACTGCAAATCTTCAAGGTACTGTTTCAGCAGTGCTAATTTAATGCTGATACACTCTGGACAAAGCTTTACACTGTTAAGCTCTCACTGCTCTCTTGGGGACTGAACTCTTTCCTCTGAGGCTTTGGATTTGACATCGCATTTGATGATTTATGTGCCAGGGCAATGATGGTTTGGAATCTACCCCAAACACAAGCATAATGAGTAAATTTTGCTCATATACTTCTCACCTATTCCTCGTCCACAAGAGCACTAGATTCATTTGAGTAAACTGATTCCAAAGAGGTTGCACTGACCTAACCCTAACTCTAACTCACACGTGTATGGTCAACTGATTTTTAACAAGGGTGCCAAGACCATGCTCTTCAACAAATGGTGCTGGGAAAACTGGATAGCCATGTGCAAAAGAATGAAGTTGGATACCATCTCATACCATATTAAAAAAAATTAACTCACAAAATGGATCAAAGATCTAAGTTTAAGAACTAAAGCTATAAAATTCTTAGAATAAAACATAGGGTAAAATCTTCACGACCTTGGATTTGGTATTTGGTTCCTTAAATACCAAAGCAAAGCATAATAAAAAAATAATAATAATGGGAAGGGACTGGAGGGTTTTAAACGTGGAGGGTGACACGCTCTCACACTTTAGAAAGATAACCACCTGCTGGATGCTGAGGTGAAGAGAGAAGGACAACAGGTGAGGGGGTGTGCAGTGGTCTAGATGATGATGATGATGGCTTGGGTTAAGGCTGTAACAATGGAGATGTTGCCGAATGGTTACGTTTGAGAAATATTTGTTGTAAGAGCAACTGGATGTACTAGTTGTGAGTCATGTGCAAGGAAAGATGGAACCAACGATGATATGAGGTTTTGGAGTGAACCCAGAAAAACTATGGTGCCATTTACTAATCGGGATGGCAGAAGCTTGAAGGACACTGCATTTGGTGGGGGTCGGGAAGGAAGGGAATTCTGTTTTGGAAATGTGAAGTTTCAGATACCTGTTACCTGTCTACCCGGAGCTGCTGAGTTGGCAGTTGGATATCCCAACAAAGCATAAAAGAGATTGTAATTGGAGACAGAGATTTGAAACTCTTGAGCGTACAGATAATGTCCAAAGCCAGAGGACTGTAAAATCACCTACATGCGTAGTGTAGATAAAGAAGAGGACCTAGGACAGAACTCAGGTACACTGTGAAATTAGGAAATCTGATAGAAGAGGAGGAGCTAGCCTCTGAGATAAGAAGAAAACAAGCCTGAAAAAGAATTCATTTCAAGAAAGAAGTGGTAAACAAAGGTTAATGGGATGAATTCTTCCAATTCTTAAATAACTAAGCAACATCAGGATTTATTTGGGGGATTGGTTACAGAAAGCAAATTTCAACAATTCCAGAGGAAAGTTAAAACAGAGTTGTGATTTTTCGTCCCCCTGACTCCAGACTATACTACAAAAGCTACAGTCATCAAAACAGTATGGTATTGGCACAAAAACAGGTACATGGATCAGTGGAACAGCACAGCCCAGAAATAACCCCATGCACCTATGGTCAATTAATCTACAACAAAGGAGGCAAGAACATACAGTGGAGAAAGACAGTCTCTCCAATAAGTGGTGCTTGGAAAACCACATGCAAAAGAATGAAATTAGAACATTTTCTCACACTGTATACAAAAATAAACTCAAAATGGATTAAAGACCTAAAAGAAAAGACCATAAAACTCCTGGAAGAAAATACAAGCAGTACTCTCTTTGACACTGGTCTTAGCAATAGTTTTTGAGATCTGTCTCCTCTCAAAAACTGACAAGGGAAACAAAAGCAAAATGAAACAATTGGAACCTAATCAAACTAAAAAGCTTTTGCACATCAAAGGAAACCATCAACGAAACAAAAAAAACCAACCTACTGAATGGGAGAAGATATTTGCAAATGATATGACTGATAAGGGGTTAATATCCAACGTATATAAAGGACTCATACAACTGAATATCAAAAAAACCCAAACAACCTGATTGAAAAAAGGGCAGAGGACCTGAACAGGCATTTTTCCAAAGAAGACAACAGATGGCCAAATGACACATGAAATGCTCAACATCACTAATCATCAGGGAAATGCAAGCCAAAACCACAGTGAGATATCACTTCCCACCTGTCAGAATGGCTATCATCAAAAAGACAAGAAATAACAAGTGTTGGTGAGAATGTGGAGAAAAGGGGACCCTCCTGCACTGTTTGTGGGAATGTAAATTGGTGCAGCCACTATGGAGAACAGTATGGAGGTTCCTAAAAAATTACAAATAGAACTATATTTTAAAAAAAATTACTGACCTTGCCCATTGCAGCTGCCTACATATTTATTGTTGAATGAATCTCTGAATTAAAATGAAACTAAAATGTGATTTCAAAATATGACATCACAAAGTAAAATAAGAGGAGCGAAGCTCCGTGGGAGTTTGTAACAAATGGTAATCACAACTCAAGCAAGATTTCATTACTTATTAAGCAAGATTATTTACATTAAGAAAGTATCATTTTTCAAAGGAATGATAGAAGGATTATACTAGGATTTGCATCTTTTTTTAAAAGGAATTATTCTGACCTTACTTTTGAAGCTTCACCCAAATCATTCAACTTGACATTTCTGTTTACCAGAATCTGAGCCTAGGAAACATTGGCCAGACCATCTTCTAACATCTGTATTTGGGGCAGTCAGTTGTGTGCAAGTGAAACCAAAAGTTCATCGTGTCGCACCAGTTTCCAAACATGCTCTGAGTGCTGAGTTCCCAAGTTAGTGCCCTAAACTCTTATTATTGATTTGCCTTTTTGAACTGAGAGCACATCAAAAACAGAGCAGCTAGGCAAGCATTTTTCCTTTGTTGAGCAATGTTTTAACATTTGTTTATAAATACAGAACTTCTGAGCTCGTTTCCTTCTTTTAAGTTCCCTTGCAGGCACTGCCCTAATTACCAGTCCTTTCATGATTTAAATTCAAGTGGATCAAGGCAGAACCCCAAGGTGGCCTCAATCTTGCTTTCTTCTAATACTAATACAGATGATTCACAAATATGGTTTTATCATAAGCAGAACCCACCTCTGAGAAGTAAACTTTTGTCTTTATTTCCCACTTGGCCAAGTTGGGCTAACCACTGAGGATAAATAAAGTGACATGTAAAAGCTGAAAGGCTACAGATCCAAAGAAACCCAGGGTACCCTGTGACGGCACGGTTGGGCGCCCTGATTGTGGGATTATGGGATGGCGGTTGCTCAGGTTCCTGAGAGCAGGAGACCCTGAGACCCCCATGGAGGACCTCTGAGCCCTCTCTCCATCTGCCATATTCTGCCTTGATCAATTTCTGTTTCCCTCTGGACTGCCCGCCCGTCGCTGCTTTATTGCTATTCTCAGCTTGTTACCATGTTTTTTGGGAGGAAACTATGAAGAAAATGTGAAGTGTCCTTCTGGAAACTGGAGGGAGGGGGAGGGTGGTGGATATAATTCTATGCATTCTTAAATTTAAAGCATTTGGAAGTGTCCTTCGCATTTACGTCTAGTCTCATAATCTTTATATACAGTCTTTCCTTTAGATTATTAATAAACATTACTCTCTATTACAAGACATTTAAAAAGATATGATTATAGTCAATATTCCAAAATGGTTCCAATTATTCCATTATTATCTTTTGAATTAAAGAAGGAAAGTCCACATCTTGCAATGAAAACACTAGTGATATGAATCAAAGCTCCGTTTTGCATTCTGGAAAGCTTTCATCAAAACATTTTTCTGAATTTCTTACCCTAGAAGAGGTGTGTGATTAAAAGAAGAGGTGTGTTATTAAAGAAACTTCTTTAAATAACAGGCCTATCAGTTCTTATCTGCAACTTTATCTCTGCTCTTAGAAAATCCTTTTTTGTTGTTGTTCTTACTTTTTAAAATATTTTAATTTTAATGGAGCATTGTTGATTTACAATGTTGCGTTAGTTTCAAGTATACAGCAAAGTGATTCAGTTTTACATATACATATACATATATTCATTCTTTTTTAGATTCTTTTCTCATATAGGTTATCACAGAATATTGGGTAAGTTCCCTGTGCTATATAGTCGTCCCTTGTAGAAAATCTTAACTAAAGTCCGTGGAGAAATGAGGTAGCTGATTGTTAATAGTTTGGAACTGACAGAACACTTATTACCAATCAAAGGGTTAAAGATAAGAATGCAGTATCAGGAGTTTGATTATGTAGAGCAATTGCATGTAATTAGGCCTACTGATGTCGAAGCAGAAAATAGTAGCAGTGACCATCCAGATAATACACATAATAACAAACAACTAGCAGATTCTAGTGGACATCAGCTCATATAAGTGGAGCTCATGCAAGTTGTGTTTACATGAACCTGATTCTACTGAGTGAGAATTAAAATAGCAAACACACAGCTCTTTCTCCCAGAGCTGCCGTGTAGCTGGATGCTGCTCTAACTAGAAGCACTGCTGGTTGATGAATTCACTTTGCTGCTGAAGGTCCAGAGCTCAACTTTTAAAAAGGATTGGACAGAAGCCTCCCTCCACTGGTCCAAGTGTGGTACATGGACATCTGTGGGCCTTTATCCTTTTTTCCTTCTCTCTTTTCCTGGCTTTAACATTTACTGTAAAATGCTGCACATACTCTTTTTTTTTTTTACACCTTTATTGGAGTATAATTGCTTTACAACGGTGTGTTAGTTGCTGCTGTATAACACAGTGAATCAGTTATACATATACATATGTTCCCATATCTCCTCCCTCTTGCATCTCCCTCTCACCCTCCCTATCCCACCCCTCTAGGTGGTCACAAAGCACCGAGCTGATCTCCCTGTGCCATGCGGCTGCTTCCCACTAGCTAGCTGTTTTACGTTGGGTAGTGTATATATGTCCATGCCACTCTCTCACTTCGTCCCAGCTTACCCTTCCCCCTCCCCGTGTCCTCAAGTCCATTCGCTACGTCTGCGTCTTTATTCCTGTCCTGCCCCTAGGTTCTTCAGAACTATTTTTTTTTTTTAGATTCCACATATATGTGTTAGCATACGGTGTTTGTTTTTCTCTTTCTGGCTTACTTCACCCTGTAAGACCGTCTCTAGGTCCATCCACCTCACTGCAAATAACTCAATTTGATTGCTTTTTACGGCTGAGAAATATTCCATTGTATATATGGCTGCACATACTCTTGGTTAAGAGCTGGCTCTGCCATTTACTAGCTGTGTTACCACCAGCAAATGACAACCACAGTTTCCTTATTGGTAAAATCAGGAAATAACAGTATCTGCCTCATAGGATTTTTGTGAGACCTGAACGATGTGATGCACATGGAGGGTTAGCATGGTGCCTCCCACAGAGAACCTTCTGTGTTAGCCATGCTTCCTCCGGTTATTACTCGGAACCAGACATTATATTCTAACTGTTATTATGTCAGAATCTGGAGTGTCTTTTAAACCAATTGAACCACCTACGTAGTGGGCAGGCCGCTGAATACACTGAAGGGACAGCCCGGGTCCTTGTTGCACGGCCCTAGAGGGCAGGAAAATTCGGGAGGAAAATTCACAATGAAGACAAACCAACATGAGTCTCCCCAGAAGCTTAGACGCGTTTCTTACAAAAGACACAGCTATCACTACTTTTATCTAAGTATCTCCAAGGGTCCCACCATACGACCTCCCAATGGTAACAGAGGCAATGTTTTATAAGAATAAGCGACCACAAGCAAAATACCTCAACCTCATGGAATACTGTGAAGGAAATGGTAAAGCTATTACTAAGAAAAGCCTTTAGCAAAAACAACTTTAGGGGGCTTCCCTGGTGGCGCAGTGGTTGAGAGTCCGCCTGCCGATGCAGGGGACACGGGTTCGCGCCCCGGTCCGGGAGGATCCCACGTGCCGCGGAGCGGCTGGGCCCGTGAGCCATGGCCGCCGAGCCTGCGCGTCCGGAGCCTGCGCTCCGCGACGGGAGAGGCCACGGCAGTGGGAGGCCCGCGTACCGCCAAAAAAAACAACTTTAGGCAAATCAGAACAATATTAATGGTCAGGCACAGAGAAAGCTCAGAGAATACAGAGCAGGGGTACACCTGCCAAGACTCTGAAGCAACCCTCTGGTCCCTCTCTAGAGGGACGCGGCACACAAGCTACAGGACCTGCCCTCACTGCTTCTTAAATGCACTGGCGGAGCGTTCTGTGAGGATGAGACACAAGGTGAGGGTCCCAACTGAGTATAATGTTTGTCCAAGATCGTGAAGCCTCTCTCAAAGCCTTGTATTAAATAAGCACTGTTGGTACAGGATTGGGAGAGAATAAACTAAAACAATATGCTTCTTTCTCTTCTAGCTCCTTGAGCACTGAGACCACAGTTTGGACTTATTACCGACATACTGACAGATAAACAGAAATAGACTTTAAGCATAAACAATGATACATATTTAAATTCAATGCAAAAAAAAAAGGGGGCATTGAAGGAAGAGAGATTAGTACAAATGACTGTCTGAAATCTGTATTTTGTCATGTATGTATTTGCCTGGTTCTATTGCCAGTATTTAGATGGTCTGGCCTCACTGTGAAATTACAGCAGAACAAAAGGCCAGTCCCATGGATGTGTGATAACTGTCTTTGTGGACAACGGACTGACTTATTCTTTCCTGAGGGTGGATGGCGGGCATCTGCAACGTGGTGGATCGCCAACGTGGGAAGAGAGACCCTCTTATTTGAGAGGAAGAGGGGTAAAGGGGAGACGGTGAAGAGGAAGGAGGCTGGACCACCACCTGGCCAGCACAGTGTTCACGACCAAAAAGACATGCTGACCGACGGGAAATTCCACCTAACGTCGGGGATGTTTCACCCTCTTGTCTCTCCTCGACTTCACCTGTGACCTTTTACCTGAGAGTCCCTCTTGCTCCCACCTGGGGACACCTTAGGGTCAGGGAGTCGGTCATGCATGTATTTGCAATAAGCTGATGGTGTGAATTGAAGGAGGAATGTGGTGGTGGGTTCAGATTCTCACCAACACAGCTACCCAGCTACATCTTCTGACTTCAATTACTAACCTGAGTGGTTACAAAAAATGATTTTTAAAAATCGGCAGAAGTCACCAAGTCTCTGCTTGGTGTGTGTAGAGATGGGCTTCGTTCCCTGTCCAACTGAGGCCATATTTTCCACTGCAAACCTCAACCGACTAATTAAACGAGCTCCCACAGCATGTCTGAACGGAGTCTTGGGGAGCCCAGCACGCTCTTCCTGAGAGATGGCACCACCCAGAGCGTCTCCGTTGCTCCATCACCAGCTGCGTGTTCACCGGTGCAAATGCCCTCTGAGACGCACAGTGAGCTGACAGCCCTTAACCCCTGAAGGACAAGCACTGTATCCTGCCAGCAGGGTTCTGTTTTGTTCTAAGCTGAAAAGCCACAGTATCATCACTCACTCTGACTACAATAATGAGTACTTTGTCTTTCAATGGCCAGAAGAATAATGATTTGAGGATGTCCTTTCTCATCCAGCTGGGTATGTACTGCTTTGAATATTGTCTTTCCAAATACCTGGATCTCTGTCCTCTTCTCCCTCCCACCAGCCTCCACGTGGTTCTCACCCACCATCTCCTCTGCGCCCTGCAGATCCTGCCCTGCTGCCCGAATCTGCCAGCAGTGGCTGCTCTGGACTCTGAGCCACCAGCTTTCACCAACACCAGCCGGGAGCCCCGAGGGGCCAGGGCAGGACAAGCCACCCAGGCGCGGATGCACTGAGCCCCGGCGTGGTCCTGGCGGGAGGGGCGAGAAGCAGCTGGGAAGTGAGCCTCGTCCTCACCAGGCCTGTTGTTCCCCGAGAGCTCTGGTCACTGAAGCCGGCCAGTCACTGCTGATCGACTGCTACCAACAGGGAGTGGTAAAGGTTTCCCTTTTTTCATTTCTTTAAATTTGGCTTTGGATCTTATTTCCTAGTACCAAAGGTCAATGTTTCTATCCAGAAAATGAAAATTAACTACATTTATAAGGCATTGAGGACTTCCCTGGTGGTGTAGTGGTTAAGAATCCGCCTGCCAATGCAGGGGACACAGGTTCGAGCCCTGGTCCGGGAAGATCCCACATGCCGCGGAGCAACTAAGCCCGTGCGCCACAACTACTGAGCCTGCGCTCTAGAGCCCGCGAGCCACAAGTACTGAGCCCTGTGCTCTAGAGCCCGCGAGCCACAACTACTGAGCCCTGTGCTCTACGGCCCGTGAGCCACAACTACTGAGCCTGCGCTCTAGAGCCCGCGAGCCACAACTACTGAGCCCTGTGCTCTACAGCCCGTGAGCCACAAATACTGAGCCTGCACTCTAGAGCCCGCGCACCGCAATGAAGATCCAATGCAGCCAAAAATAAATAAATAAAACAAATAAATTAAAAAAAAATTTTTTTAAACAAGTAAGGCGTTGAAGGGAACAGCTGTATTTCTTTTAAGCAGGACAAAAGAAAATTATAGATGGACAAGATAAACAGTTTTCTACTCCTCAAGATGTGTCCTTGGAAGTGCCATCAAAAATGCAACAAAAAAACCAAAGGAAAACAGGATTCAAGGGCACTCAGCAGCCAGTGATAGGCCTGGAACAAGTGTGATAAGAGGTCAGACAGGCAAAGGGGTCAGGAGGGTGTTAAGAGAGGTGCTGGGGTGGGGTTAGGATGAGGGGTTCAGGCTCCCAAAAGGTGGAAAGACAACCCTGGAGGCCTGGGGGGTGGGGAGTGACCTGAAAGGCTGGCGGTCGGAGGGGATCCTGAAGTCCAACCCAACACGCAGAAGCATCCCCGGGACGGGGAAAATCCTGGCTAGGGACCTGTTGCCATGAGGCTGAAGGGCCCAGTAGCTGAGACTTGGTCTTCGTCAATTATTTAACTGAACTTGGTTTCTGCTCTTCTTTTTTTTTTTTGAAGCTGAAACATGCTGGGGTGGGGTTAGGATGAGGGGTTCAGGCTCCCAAAAGGTGGAAAGACAACCCTGGAGGCCTGGGGGGTGGGGAGTGACCTGAAAGGCTGGCGGTCGGAGGGGATCCTGAAGTCCAACCCAACACGCAGAAGCATCCCCGGGACGGGGAAAATCCTGGCTAGGGACCTGTTGCCATGAGGCTGAAGGGCCCAGTAGCTGAGACTTGGTCTTCGTCAATTATTTAACTGAACTTGGTTTCTGCTCTTCTTTTTTTTTTTTGAAGCTGAAACAAGCAGCTTATTTATCTATCTATCTATCTATTTATTTATTTATTTGTTTATGGCTGCGTTGGGTCTTAGTTGCAGCATGAGGGCTCTTCGTTGTGGCTCGTGGGCTTCTCTCTAGTTGTGGCGCCCGGGCTTAGTTACTCCGCGGCATGTGGGATCTTCCCAGACCAGGGATGGAACCCGCGTCCCCTGCACTGGCAGGCGGATTCTTAACCACTGTACCACCAGGGGAGTTCCCTGGTTTCTGTTCTTCTTAATCTTGCTTTCAGATCACTTGGCTTACAGACCTGTCCCCCACCAGAGCTGTGCCACATATTATCATGCATATCTTTGTGGGGAAAAGAAGGGAAGGACAGACAAGGCAACTGTCACAGCAGAGTGGCTGGTGAGACTGGGATGTGAACCCCGGGCCACCACTGCCTGCAGTTCAACCGCGCGATCGATCAGCGACTTTCACCGCCCGGTGCTGTTCGGAGAAAGTCTGTGATGCCCAGAGAGAGCTCGGTTCTTTAGACTTGTCTTTGGCACTGGGTGGGTTATAACTGTTTGGTACTGTAATTACGATAAATACCGTATTTAACACTGAAAAAATTATAAGCCACACAATCGCCGCAGATTGCCTATAGCATTTCTCTGTAAACAGAATAAAGAAAAAGATTTTTTTCCTGCTTTCAAGGATGTTTTTCTTCCTTTTATTATCCCACAGTCCCATAAGGTCTTGCTGTGTTTATTTGACTGATGAAACAATGAAGCTTTTAAACTTCTACATCAAGAAACAGAAAAGACACCATAAAAGAAACACATTATTATGGCCTCAACCATCTGTGCTGTAGGATACACAGGCTCAAAAATAGTTTTGCTTCAACTGCGACTAACAGACCGGGTTGCCATCTGGGAATTGGAACAAAGACATGAAACTTGGGCCCCTGCCCTCCTGGTTCCTGCGCAGAACTCTGCTTAACCCCTTGAGTGCCAGGCTCTACTCGCGGCCCTGGACTCCGTGTTCCCGTGAAAGCACGACCTTGTACATTTGACCTCATCCTCGGGGAAGGCAGTGTCCAGCTCAGCATGCTTTCACCTAAGGACTCTGCCTCCTGAACTTCTCAGCTTCCCTGTTATTAGTAAAGTGGATAATTCTTATTTACCTCACTGCAGTACTGAAAGAAGTTAATTTTTTGTTTTTGGCTGCATTGGGTGTTCGTTGCTGCACGTGGTCTTTGTCTAGTTGCAGTGAGCAAGGGCTACTCTTCATTGCGGTGCACGGGCTTCTCATTGCGGTGGCTTCTCGTTGCAGAGCACGGGCTCTAGGCGCGCGGGCTTCAGTAGTTGTGGCACGTGGGCTCAGTAGTTGTGGCTCACGGGCTCTAGAGCACAGGCTCAGTAGTTATGGCTCGCAGGCTCAGTAGCTACGGCGCACGGGCTTAGTTGCTCCGCAGCATGTGGGATCTTCCCGGACCAGGGCTCGAACCCACGTCCCCTGCATCGGCAGGCGGACTCTCAACTACTGCGCCACCAGGGAAGTCCTTGAAAGAAGTAATCTTCTGTGAAATTATTCTAAAATGATGAAACTCAAATTATTTCCACCCATTAACTTCCAACTAAGAAAAAAAAACATGTGTATGTCTGCCCAGTTTCACGTGGCTGGGTCTAGACTGAAGAGAAAATCTGGATTTGGACTGTGTTTCTTGCTGTCTCTGTTACAGCAGAATTGACCCTGCTCTTAATTTATTTATAACCTGACAGTTGACAGACCTTATGGTAAAGAACCCAAGTCTGGGTTAGATTGGAAAGAGCACGTACGTCTTGAGGTATGGAATGTGAAGCAGATTCAGGACTTCAATTGAGGGGGCTTTATTTCCGCTTTTAAACCTATAAGAATCTTCCTTCGGTACATGAAAAAACTGGGACACAGACAAGTTAAATAACTCATCTGAAAGTTAGCTGTTAGGACCAGGACTCAAAAGCAAGCCTCTTCATAATGAAGATTAAATGAGCTAATCCACAAAAACATCAAGTAGCTATTGGTTGGCATTAGTCTTGGGATGATCAAATGAGGTAGTTATGTGAGTGTCCTTTCAGTGCTAATGAGCATTAGAAGTAAGAGAGAAACTTCCAGGATCTTATTTTTTGGATCCTTCTTGTGTCCCCAGGGCCTAAAATAATAGAAAACATTTATCATGCAGTAAAATCTTATGATGTGATAAAAAATCGTAAGCTCACCTCTTCAAAATTTGTGTTTTGCCCAAGTTTAGAAAAGAATCAACTGAACGCTATTCTTCTGTAATTTTCTTTGACATCACAGAGAAGGTAAAATATAACAAATAGTATTACATTATTAATATATGCAGCCAAAAAAAAAATTAACTCTTGAGAAACGGGTGGAAAGCCCGTTCTTCTAAGTGCATCCTCTTATCGAATCAGCTAAAACCGTTGTGTTGAACTGGTGCCCTGCTTCTTCTCTTGGTCTCCTGAAGTCCATCCTCAGCAGCACAGAAGGGTCTTTGTGAAATGTGAAGTCAGATCCTGTCACTCCTGTAGTTAACGTCCTCCCTCAGAGGACAGGGTCCTCCTTGGTCTTCACCGTGTCCCGGGGCCCTGCACCCACTGGCTGGGCTCCCGTCTCTGCCCATGCCCTGCCCTCCTCCCACATCAGGGACCCTGGGACAGGGCTTCTTCTGACCACCTTATCTTACATAATACCCACCACCTTATCTTACATAATACCCCTCTCCCCTGGAATATTAGGGCGTCGGCTCCTTGAGCACTGGGAATTTAGTCTGTGTTTTTCACTCCAGGGTCCCTGGTGCCACGTCAGTGCCCAGAGTAGGATCCAGTACATTTGTCCGTGCACAAGAGGACAGACTGGTCGACAGTTATCACATCAGAGAGCTGTCTTTACGCCCTCTGCTTTCCAGACTAGCATTAGGCCCCCAAAAAAGGACTCCCTGGGAGACTTCCTGAGCTAAGCAGCCTAACACCAAAAATTTGAAAAAGTAGTTTTCCTCATTTTAAAGAAAAGCATGCCTCTTATGACCACTGGAAAGCTTTCCAGGGATGATTGATTTTCAGTGCACTTTTTAAGTTTGATACTGAAGATTTTGCAGAAAATCATCTAAACACAAAATTCGACATTTCACACCATAACCCTTTGGTCTCCACATAGAAAAGGAAACGTGGACAGAAAACAGTAATATATGCATACATTTTTTAATGTATGCATACATAAAATATGCATACATACATGTTTTTTAAATGCAAGAGAACAAAAAGATATCTAAACCCTATCTTCAAGACAGTGGTAAGTATGATAAAGAGAACCCTTCTGAGGTGACTCCAGGCTCTGCTTGAGATGACTCCCCTTTGGGAAGACTTTTACACCTTCCCTGGGGCAGATGATGACACAGCTGTGCACATCTGTCAAAACCCACTGAACTGTGCACGTAAAATGGATGCCTCTTCCTGTATGTCAAGTACATTAAAAAATTACTTTGGAACAGTTAAAGACAAAAGAAGCACTTCTTCCTTTTCCTTATAATTGTACAGTATTAAGAAAAGAAGCGTCCTGAATATTTAAGAAAATGGATACATGATTAATATATAGACAAAACCCTCACAAACACTTAATTTCTGTGATACGGTCAAAATAATAAATGAAGCAGTTAAAATACTTGTTTGAACACCTGAAATGGGATATTATTTTTTTTTAATTCCTATTTGATATTTGAGTTTAAGCTTCCACGTTTTACTTTCTACTACCTTTTCCATCCTTTGAGTTATTAAAAAAATTTTTTTTTAACTTTTTATTTTCCCTTTGAGTTATTTTACATTACTTTTTCAAGTAGAATGACTCAACTACATTTCAAGTATAGTTTCAATGTTTTTTCCTTAAGTTTGAAATTAAACTCTTACTCCTGGCCCTTCTGAGCTGGCCTGGAGAGGTCGGCCCGACTTGGGTTCCAGTCCTGCCTCTCTTCCCTGTGACCAACTCCTGGCTATGTGAGGGCAGCGCAGGCTGCAGGACGCGGATGGAGTGTCGTACCCTCCGGAACTCAAGCCCTGCTTGCTATTTTATTTTATTTATTGATTTTAATTAATTTATTTATTTATGTTTGTCCGCGTTGGGTCTTGGTTGCTGCGCGCGGGTTTTCTCTAGTTGCGGCGAGCGGGGATTACTCTTTGTTGTGGTGCGCGGGCTTCTCATTGCGGTGGCTTCTCATTGTGGAGCACGGGCTCTTGGAGCACGGGCTCTAGGCGCACGGGCTTCAGTAGTTGTGGCACGTGGGCTCAGTAGTTGTGGCTCGCGGGCTCTAGAGCGCAGGCTCAGTAGTTGTGGCGCACGGGCTTAGTTGCTCCGCGGCATGTGGGATCTTCCCGGACCGGGGCTCGAACCCGTGTCCCCTGAAGTGGCAGGTGGATTCCTAACCACCGCGCCACCAGGGAAGCCGCCCTGCTTGCTATTTTAAACTCTCCTGATGCTTCTCTTTTCCCTCCTCAAAGCAATGTTCCTCCAATGACATCCCTCGTCAAGCAGTTGGCGTGGGAAGCAGCCGGGCGCTCACTCACGTTTAAAGACAAAAAGACCCCCCTCTCCACGGAGGCAGCTACGTATTCCAGGCGCCCTTGGAATGTGGCTCCTAAAGGACCAAGCGCTGGTTTCCAGGCAGGAGGAGCCCTGGCACACCACCTCCTGAGAATAAATACTCTGCTCTAAGAGAGGGAGTCATCGCTAAGCTGCAACTTTGAGCGTTTCCCCGACGGGTCCGGCATAAACTGTGAGCCGGCTTTTCTCCACACCTATTTATTTCAAGCGTTTAATGGGTACACACACAAATCACTGTACCCTTTGTAAAAGTCCACAACTTAATGAAACAGGCCTGCTGGATTTTATATTTTTTAAATAAACTGCACTTAATCCTACATTCATTTAATTTAGGGATGGTCTTTAACAAACCACAACCTGTTTCTTCGTGAGCAAATATTTAAACGAGTTCATTGACTTTAAATGTCTGAAAGAGACTGAAGATAAAGTCCGAGAAGCTAGATTTATAGCCGACTGGGTAATAATCAACTGCCCCGCTCGAAGGGCGGGACCAAAGCCTTCAGCGTCTCCAGACCAGGACCCTCCCACCTGCCAGACAGCCGGCTGCCCAGAGCTCTCAAAGCATCTCCAGACTCAAGGGACACGGTCCACAGACCCAGTGAAGGCAGCTAAACTGCCCTTTCCTGTTCTTCTTCTTACGCGGGACCAAGTGAATGGCTTACAAATATTTGGCAATTTTACATCGGGAGAAAAGAACGCACATAGAGCGCACGAGTGTAAGAAACATTTTTCTCTTAAAATTTTTTGATTTTTATAACTTTAAATGAAGCTAGGGCTAAGGAAAGATAAATACCCGAAACAGCTAAATAATCGTTCAGAGGAGCTGCATTTACTGCACACTCTTTTCTCTCTAAAGAGGCCAAGATGTTAAAACTGTCCTGCTACTTTTTCAATTTCCTTGGAAAACGAGGAGTTTGCTATAACGAATTGTCAACCTGTGTCTAGAAAACAGTTGTTTACCTCCAGAAGCAAATCTGCTTAAAAAACGGGTTAACCATTTGAAATGGAAATCATTTCAAAGAAGTTACAGCAGTTTTCTGTTTTCTGAAAAAGATTTCAACAAATGTGATGGGGTCTCCCCTCCCCTCCCCTTTCTGGGTCCAGAGCAATAATGCAAACTGCAATGCCTGTCGTGAGTGCCATTAGGAAAGCCCGGGGCGGGGGGGGGGGGGGGGGGGGGGGGGCAGTCGTTGGGGTGGAACTGGTCCTCCTGCTCTAC
>NC_041226.1:2791550-2804231 GCF_002837175.3 Physeter macrocephalus | reverse complement strand
CGGGGCGGGGGGCGGGGGCGGGAGCAGTCGGTGAGGTGGAACTGGTCCTCCTGCTCTACAGCAAATGGCACAAAGTCACGGCGTGCATGGTGCTCTGTGGCTGCCCCGTGGGGTCCCGCGTCCTCCCCGCTGGACGCACGGGCTGCCCTTGCGCCTCTCTCTGCGTCCATCTCTCTGCCTGTCTCAGCTGCTCCCCCGCTTCCTGCCCTCCGCCAGGCTGGCTGGGCCGACAGAGCATCATCCACAGTAAAGCCTAGGTGGACCCCACGGGGGTTCCCGAGGCGTCCTCGAGGCAGGACATTCGTGCCGGGACCCTGCAGGGAGCCCTGGTGGATTTCCGTCTCTTTGGTTCCCCCGTAAGCAGCCTTCTGTGACCACTGTTTTAGACGGTTTGTCAATAAAGTAAGGGAATCACATAATACTGAGAAAAAGAAAGGGAGGAAAAGCAGAGAACGACGGAAAGTGGAAGGAAGAGAGGAGAATGGTTCCCTAAACCAAAGAATAAAGAGTGGACAGCATGGGGAACCTGCTTCAGATGCCTGGGGAGGCCGCCCTGTAAGCCCAGGCTGTTCTCTTTCATCTCATTGTCCTCCTATCCCCCACCCTGTTCTGTTTAACAGGAAAGACCCAAATCTTGAAGAAGCTGCCCTTCTCCACTGTTTAGGAGGTCCAGGAGCCCCCATCTGTCCTGAAACAGTCTGGAAGCCGGGCTCCACCAGCACACCCAGGGCACCAGACCCCCGGCCCGACACTTAAGAGTCGCGGCCTGAGGACCACAGACTCCGTGAGCATCCTCTGTAAACTGAACCCTTAATTAGCACAGGGTGGCTTTGTGGGCCTGTCCTGCAGAGGATCCAGGAAGGACTCCAGGGAGTCAGGCCACTAAGCATTAGCAAGCCCAGGAGAAGAACTCTCTGCTGCAGAAACAGAAAACACACACAGATGCAATAACATCACATGGTGTTTCCAAAGCAAATGGATTTGCTATAAATCTTTCGGATTAAATGCGTCTCTCTGCATCTCATTCTATGTCACTCACTCTGATCAGATTCAGTGAGTGTTTTAGTCCCCGGTAGTATGAAGAGTCCTGGGTGCTGGCAGGACGGCAGGAACTGGCTTCTGAACCTCAGGGGTTCAGCTGAAACACAGGTAGCAGCTGAGGTCACCTGTGTTTCACCACAAGTAACTGGAAAACCCCTACTGGCATCGATTTCAGAACACTCCCCATTATTTCCTTTTAAATTGGTTCTCTTTAAAAGCGGTGTTTACCAGGCACCCTTACTTCAAAACAATTTAGCATTGCAGATCAAGAGAGAAAAATATCAGTGCCTTTGGACACACAAACACCTGTGGGCATCCACCCACCTGCCCACCTGTGGAAGGGCTCTCGCACACGTGGACAGTGCAATGTGTGTGGCAGAGACAGCCCTGAAATCCACCTGAAGTCCAAAGCCCACGCCACACTCACTCGAAAATATCATTAATGTTTAGAATAGTACGTGAAAAAATACACGTCTCAAGTGGAAAAGGGATACAAAATTGTATGTACAGCATAATTACACCGATGTTATAAAAAGATCAGTAGTACAGATAGAAAAAATACTGAAAAGAAAACCATCAGAAGGCTGTATTTTGTTTTGTATGTGCTAATGCTGGAAATGTTTTGTTTGTGATGTTCTCCCCTTCTTTTTTTCTATTAAACTTTAAAAACTATCTTTAACGAGCATATAATTCTTTTAAAAGTTTACTTTGAAGTTAGTTTTATTCGCTATTTAGAAGACGGTTTGAGTTTCTTCTGGAAAACAATCCATCTTTCAAAAGGTGATGTACTACTTACTGGTGCAGAGACCCGCGGGTTTTCTGAGAGTACTGAGTCATGTAAATTCCTAAACAGTTTCAGGTTAGCACAGCTCCTGACTTTCCATCTCCCCCACCGGGCGACTTATCTGATCGCTTATCTCTTGGGAATCACGTGGCTCGTTTTACAAAGCCCCCAAGAACAAAGCAAACATCTAGGTTAAACACCCTTAAATAAAAACCCGCTTTGAATTTTTTCAAAACCATTTGTTCCAACTTCAGTTCCAAATTAAGTAAACAGGTCTAAAAGAAATCACACCAAATCTGCATTTCTTATCAGGCCGGTGGCAGGACATAGCTCTAAAATTTCCTGGTGTTTTTCTCAATTTCTCCTAATGCTCTAAACAGCTGCACCTTATCAGGAGGTGAAGCTATGATAAGGGGCAAAGCCTGAAGCAGGGGTTTCTACGTAAAGGTTGCCATTTATTTATCTGCATCTACAGCAATGTCAACCAGACATCCTCACAAATTAATGCTACAGGCAGACTAATTGATGTTCACACATCCATCATTACTGTGCGGGGAGGAGAGCTTAAAGCTCCTGTTGGCTGGGCAGCGGGCATGACGCCTCAGGCAATGGGGCAGAGAGGAAAGCAGCCAGCTGGAGTAGGGACTCTTCAGCCTGAGATTCTGGCCATCCGAGTAACCAAACGCAAAAGTCCACCCCAGCCCCTTTCTAGGTAACCTTCATTGCTCAGCCCCCAGTGCAGGGGGAGGACCAGCAAGGCAACCTCAAAGCCAGCTGCATCTGAGACCCTCCCCGAGGGGGGCAGTTCCCAGCCTCCGTACCCCGCAAAGGGTCCACCTGGGGTGGGCGGGGCCGCGGGTACCACTGGGAAGAAGGCTGGCGTGCTTCTGGATGCCATTCCATCCGGTTCTATCTAAATTCGGCCAACGTGGCATGCTGAGCCCCATCTTCCAAGGAGTAAGTGGAGGTTCACAGCGGTGAGCTGACTTGCCCCACATGACGCCATCGGTCCAGGCAGAGCCTGGACGTGAATCCAGACTCCTTGCCGGTCCCAGGCTGTGTCCTACACTCTGCTGCTGGTAGACGCCAAGATTCCGAGGACTCCTTAAGACTGGGCCAATATAAAGAGTCAGGGGGGATAGAGATTTCCTTCTAGTTTTTATTTTTTAATATTTATTTTATTTATTTATTTTTATTTTTGGCTGCGTCGAGTCTTAGTTGCAGCGGGCGGGCTTCTCTAGTTGTGTCGCGCGGGCTCTGTACTTTGTGGCGCGTGGGCTTAGTTGCCCCGCGGCACGCGGGATCTTAGTTCCCCGACCAGGGATGGAACCCGCGTCCCCTGCATTGGAAGGCGGATTCTTTACCACTGGACCGCCAGGGAAGTCCCTCCTAGTTTTTGAAATCAGTTTACAAGCAATACAGGTATGCCCTACAGGGAGAGAAACGCCTATTGAGACATTCTTGATCGCAAATCTGAGCTGCAGAGAACAGATCTGTTATCTGATGGCTAACGGCTCCTCCATCTCCTGTTACCCCCTGTCCGGTTGAGTGGAGAGGCTTCCCACACTCACTGCTGGTCTTTGAACCACTGCCTCCGCTAAACACCAGATCCCCAGGCAGTCCCGCGGCCCTTTCTCCAGACAGCAATTTCTCCCAAGTGCTAGGAGGTGAGGCCTAGGCACCCAGGAAGCACTGCATGGTAGAAGGGGCAAGGAAGGGGCTGAGAACTTGGAGCTCCTGCCCGCCCGGACACCACACAGAGGATCACAGATACCGACCATCTCCTACTCACATCAGCCTTAGCTGGGGGGGAGGCACCCCATTTTACAGACATGAAACCCAGCCCCCGGTTGAGTTCAGTCACCCGCCACAGTTACACCAGCCAAGACAAGGATGGGCCTGGGTGGCCCTCTGGAGAGTTGACGGAAATATGGGAAGTCTTCAATCTTGTGCTTTCTGTTAAGTTTTCTGGTAATCTCGCGAAGTAAATCTTCGGTTTGCTTCAGGTATCATATAAAAAATGTATTTACAGTCATTTAAAATTATTCTGGTGTTATTAACACAGACAGTCATCCTCTTTAAGGACTTCTTTGTTGCTTGCTATAAGCTGCGCATTGGGGGTACAATTTAGGTATGTCTTGTGGCAGCAGAAGCCCCTACGGATATCACAGCAGAGGCAAACAAGGCCTCACCATGACCACTAACTCCAGCGGACCCTTGGTGTTCCTGGGAAACCCCCAGCTTAATCTAATCTAGTCCGTCCACTCTCTGGGATGAGACCCTCAGCCACCCGTGCCGGTCCAGCCTCACCCGGCAGAGGGGCACCTCGTGCTTCCCGCACGCACAGCCAAGAACGAGAGCGCCTCGCCGGACCCTGGACGCACAAGCCGGCTTCTTGCCCGCCTGCCCCCCGCCCGGCCCTGGTTACAGCACGGAGCCCTCGCCGCCACCAGAGGCCAACCGTTCTCTGGATCCTTCAACAAACCGCACGTGACATCCTTCTTCTGTTCTCTCATAGAGAACAGTCAGCCTCTCTCAACTGGACCTTCCCCTCAACCTGCAAACAGGCAGATGTGTCTCCTGCCTGCAAACAACATAAAGCAAAGCCCCTGCCCTGCCTGCGCCCTCCCGCGCGTCACCTTCAAGCCAGAGCTCTGGAGGCACAACCTCCTAACCTCCTACATCACCTTCGTCTGGCTTCTGTTTCCATCACTCCCTAAAAAGGCCGCCAAAGACCTGCGGGGCCAAGCCCGAGGGCACCTCCCGCCTCGCTGGCCCACCCCGCCCTGCCCCAGCTTCCTCCTCTCGGGCTCATCCTCCCCTGGCGGATCCTTAGATCACAGCTGGAAAGTCACAGTCGGGCAGCCCCCCTCCGGCTCCCTGAGTCATCACCCATCACTTTTTCTTCAAGCCGCGGATCCTCCCAGGCCCTCCCAGGCGGGACTGATCCGTCGCCAGGTGCGTCCAGGTGTGCAGCGCCTGAGTGACTCAACAGCTAGCCGCCTGCACCCTAAGCTCCATGAAGGGCAGGACTGGAGCTATGTGTGGCCCATGGTGTGCACGCTCCCAGCAGGAACCCAAGTATTTGTTCAGCAGGTAAGTGGGAAAGGCTGTACCTCCCAGGACGCTGGTGTTTACCTGCACCGGTCGGATTCTCTCCTTCAGGAGCCTGACCAGGGCAGTACACACCCCAGCAGCCTGCTGAGAGTGTTGGGGGGACGGGGGACGGAAGCAGAGCCTGCAAAAGTAGCTGCGGGGAGCGTCCTGCTGCAGAGGCCACAGCCCCTAGACCCCAGGGCTGCCGCTGGGCTTGGGGAGTCCAGCCTCCCCTGCCACGTGTATCACCGAGACAAGCCCCATCGCTCCAGGGAGCTTGAGAGGTGCCACCACCTTCGAGCTTAGAGTCTAAATAACACAGCAACTCCTCTGGGGAAGATCAGTGAAGGAGCAGTTTTTCGTGGATGAGTGGAAAAGCCCGAAGTAGAAGAAATGAAAACATAAGGCGCCTTACATAATGTCCCCCAAAGACCTCAAGATCTCTTTTGAAGAGATTAGCTGCATTCTGGAATTATTCCCAAGAACTGTGCCAAAGGCAGCAAACTCTCCTTCCAAGTGATAAGGATTAAGGCTCACTAAAGACCACCAGACAGTTGTTTCATAATTCAAAAAGCTATTAGCTGTGTGTACTGCATTGCTGACTCTGAAAAATAATTTATATTTCTTTGCTTTCTAAAAAGTCTCATATAGGGAGACACAGATCTATACACATAAATTAAACTAGCCAATTTTCTTTTCAAATTATAACTTATGGCTTTACAAGACATTAAAGGTTAAACGTGAAATCTACATTTAAAGGCTAATTTATGATGTCCAAGCTTAGCCAGATCCCCAAAGGCAAAAAATTCCAGTGCCTCAGACTTATGACTAGATTACATTAAATTTAAACTCAATAAATTAAAGGGAAAAAAAAAAACCTCTAGGACTTTCCAACTCTAAATTGGGCAATACCGATTTCTTCCCTAAATCTTTTTATGGTAGTTTAGCATGAAGGGCAAAATCTTGGCCTTCTGGACAAAATGATGGCTGAGCTGAGCCGCTGGCAAGACTAGGTTGCTGCCACATTTTAACTGGCAAAGGGGACGTGTCCTTTTATGGGCTGTGTAGCAAAAAGAGACTCTTTCAGTATCTCCCCTATGTTAGATTTTTAGAGTTTTTGTTAAATGACGCACCTTAAAGCAAATAATACAGGAAAAAGTCAACATGGAGTGGATTACACCAGCCAACAGAGGACAGACTGGACAGCTGGGTTTTTCTAGCGAGACAGTAGGGCGTGGGGGGGTGAAGAACATAGTATTTGGAATTAGACCTGGGATTGAATATTGCCCCTGCCAATTACCAGCCAACAATGCAAAGTAATTAACCCCTCTGGACCCAGTGACAAATGCGAGCTGATGATGAGACATTGAGAAAATGAAGTAAAACGAATTGTGACCAATACATAACAGGCATTCAATACTGCATCTGTTAATTGCAATGAATTATTTGGCTAACGTTTACCTATTATAAAGATGGGGGTCAAGGTACGTTTCTATAAAAGTTGGAAAGGGTCAAGTTCGTTGCCTTTCCATCACTTCAAATGTAGAAAGTAATGCGTTTTGGTAAAGGTCCTAATAGTAGGGACTGCAAAATTCCATGACGTTCTTGGAAACAAAAGTACCATGTGACCTTATCAAATAATGCAATGACTTTCAATGGACTAAAGGGGGCTTCTGTCACACAAAGAAGCAAGAGGTCAGATCCCGTGCATGGAAAATTATATCAAACTGATCCCTAAATAAACATCTGTATTACTCACACTCCCCGCAAGTCAAGAGCCACCCATGCAGGGATGGCGCCCTCCTCCAGCCTTCCTCCTGGACCTCGCTGCCCCCACAGCTCAGGAAGGCCCTGCTCAGCGGAGACAAGCCTGCCCTGAGCACACCTGGGGGCCGGGGTTGGGGGGCGCCCGCCCTCTGACTTCTCTCCTGGGTTTTCATTGGCCAGATTTGTATGTAGGATTAAGAAGAGTGAGGAATCACTCTCTCTCCTCTTCAAAATCAATGCAGGTTTTGATAACCTGAAACAAACGCCTTTTTCACCTAAGGAAAAAATATGGTCAAAAAGTTCTACTAATGTTAATACAAAGAAGAAGAGGCACAATTTTCTCTTTAGCGACATGTAATGGGTTTTCTCTTTTTACTTATTTGTTAAACGAGAAAAGTGAAGGAGGGAACGACCTGAACTAGGATGCACACTCATTCGGCAGGTGACCGCCATTCCCCGAGGGGGTGCCTCCAGAAACGCCTGGGAGCCACCGCATGACAGCGTCTGGGGACGAGGCAGAGCCCGGCACAAAGACACGATGCAGTAGGATGTGGACCCCCTAGTTAACTGGAGTTGCCTGAGGTATGATCTAGAATGAAAGATAAGAGTCTGAATGGAACATGACAGCAGCAACGCCTCTGTGCTTCACCCGAGATTCCAATCAATGGATGCAGTTTGCTGACTGAGACACACAACAAAAGGGCTTTCTGTCCTGCTGGACTCCCGATAAAAGGCCACGCACTCTAAGCTCCGCAGCAGAGAGAGATTTTGTTCCATTTGCCCACTGAAGAAAGGTTTTTTAAAAGGCCCAGAGCCCCCTCTGCTCTCTCTATGGCGTTACTCACAGTGTGGCTTGTAGGGGGGCGGGGGGTCTCCGCAAGGCACACACTCCATGTCTTGAAACCCAACAAGTTTGGTCTTCCTGTAAAATCTAGAAGAGAAAGGGAAATAATCCTTGTTAGCATTTTCAGCTAAGCTCACAGTTGCAGCAAACAGACTTATGTGATAAATTACTGGCAGTCTCCGTTACCAGTTCTAGCGTTTAAAAAAAAGGTTCTCAAAGGCTTAACTATAACAGCAGACAGACACATCCTTAGAAAGGTCTCTGAGCATAGAGTGAACGCTTAAGAAATAAGAATTCAGTAAATGTAACTTTGTAGGTTCTACTCAGCCCCACTTTTCGTACACTGAGGTGGGGTGCCCGTGAGGATGTATGAAATCTGGACATTTCTCTTGTCATTTAAATGACAAAATGCCTTGTGAAGTGCTAGTTTTTAACCTTTGAAATTCGGAGACCAAAAATGCTAAGCAAACCATAAAACTATTGGAAAAATGCAGGCAGATACTGATACAATCGTGATAAAAGGG
This sequence comes from Physeter macrocephalus, assembly GCF_002837175.3. NCBI lineage: Eukaryota > Metazoa > Chordata > Mammalia > Artiodactyla > Physeteridae > Physeter > Physeter macrocephalus. The sequence continues at coordinate 2,796,175 of NC_041226.1, read as the reverse complement.
GGCATCTTTCTAGGCATGACAAGAAACCCAGGAGCCAGAAGGGAAGAGACTAACCGCTTTGAACACACACGCGTGTGCACGTGTGCACATACACACACACACAGACGCACAAATACTAGAGGCATCTGAAGAGAAAAAACAAAGTATCACCAACATAGTGGGCAAAAGAAAACTGGAAAATAGTTCTAGTCACGGTATTGTCTATAACTTAAGACTATAACATAAAACTTAAAAATCATTATGGTGAAAGTGAACAAGGCAACTGAAAAACAGGCAAAAAAACACTAATTCCCAAAAGAAGAACATTTCATAATTTTAAAACTTCATAATTAAAACTAAAAAGATGATGCAATTAAATTTTAAAAATTAACAGTAAAATGTTCAACCTCATTACTAATAAGTAAGTGCAAATTGCAGAGAAGGGAAGGGGGCGTGGGCCAGAACAGGGGCTGGAGGCCCTCTGGCCACTTTCTGCAAAGCTTTCACTGGCCCCCAATAACACTGATTGGCAACAATGTCAATGATTCACCTAGCGCTTACTGTGTACTAGGCGCTCTACATGAGCTATGTTCTTAATCCTTCTGACAAGTCTGCAGGCTGGTATTATTATTAGATGATATCTTTATAGGTGAGAAGAATCAATGTCAGAGAAATTAAGTAACTGGCCGAAAGCTGTTGACCATATCTGGGAATGAGGGCACTGAATTTCCCTGATTGGTCAAACTGTAGCACAGAGGACAGGCTTTCCACACCGGTGTCCAGTGGGGGGCTGGGCCTTTGGGCAGCAGAAGATCCTGCTCTGAGAGAGGCCGCGGCCGCAGAGGGCAGGCGTCACACCAGGGATAAACTTGCCCACCTTATGCCCGACCTTGGCATTTTTCTGGAGGCAATACGCAATTTTTTAATTTTCTTTCTGCCTCAATTTTCCTGTCTGTCAAACGGGTGTCAACTCTTTTCCTCTTTCACAAAAATACAGTCAGGCTGGGTGAGCATTCTGAAAACACCCTGGAAGACATGGAAGAGTGGAAGTCACTCTATAATTGCTGCCTGCCTCATACCTTCATGCTTGCTTAGAAAGGATGTAATTTTAAACTAATCGTATAAATAAACTACGAAACACCATTCAAATGTCTACTCATTTCTAACTTTCCCACATCTAAGCATCTATTTACAGAATGAGCAAACATTGTGACACTAAAGCAGTGGGCTCAGGTGACAACAAATTTGGTGAAGCATGAGGAAGCATGTTTGGCGGGGGCTTCCTCTCACGCCCCAGCAGCCCACGCCTGGGGTCCCCCTCGTAAAAACCGAGTCCTGGGTCTCTGGGCACTGCCCAGCTCAGCCTGGCATCCCCCGTGGACTCCTCCTCTCCCTGACCCCCATCCTCTTCCCCGGTGAGGACGGCAGAGGAGCAAAGACACGGTTTCGTCAGAACAGGAGCAGAGAGGTATCAGGTGCCCAGTTTCTGTCCTTCCATCAGATTTTCACAAGCTCAAGACTCTGGGTAATAATATTCACAGCTATCAGTGTCTTCGGAGATTACAGGCCACTACTTTTTAAAAAAATAACAGATTACTGAGATATATGTCACATACCATGCAATCTACCCCTTTAAAGTATTCAAGTAAATGGTCTTTAGTACACTCAGGGAGCTGTGTAGACATCAGCACAGTCCATTTCAGAACATTTTCATCAGGGAAGAAAAGAAACTCTGTATCCTTTGGCAGTCACTCTCCTTTCTTCTCAACCCTTCCCAACCACCAGCCCTAGACAACCACTGATTTACTTTCTGTTCATCAGATCTGCCCATTCTGGACGTTTCACACCAATGGAATCCTACAATATGTGTTCTTTTGTGCTTGGCTTCTTTCACTTAGCGTAATGTTTTCTAGGTTTCTCCATGTTGCCATACGCATCAGTAATTCATTCCTTTTTACTGCTGAATAATATTCCATTGCTAAATACACTCCATTTCGTTTATCCATTCATCAGCTGATGAACATTCGGGTCATTTCTACTTTTTGACTCTCATGTATAAGGCTGCTATGGACATCTGTGTACAAGTTTTTGTGTGGACATGTTTTCAGTTCCCTTGGTTACATGCTCAAGAGTAGAAGTGCTGCGTCACATGGTAACTCTACGTGCAACTTTCTGAGAAAACGCCGTACTGTTTTCCCAAGTGGCTGCACAATTTTACATTCCCAGTTTCTCCACATCCTCACCAACACCTGTTACTGCCTGTCTTTTGGTTATAACCATCCTCGTGGGTGTGAAGTACGTGCGGTTTTTTTTTTTTTTTTCTTTTTTTGCGTTTGCTGATGACTAATTGACGTTGTGCATCTTTTCATGAGCTCACTGGTCATTTGTGTCTCTTCTTTGGAGAAATGTCTGTTCAAATCCTTTGCCCATATTTTAATTGGGTTATTTGTCTTTTTGTTATTGAGCAGTAAGAGTTCTTTATATATGCGAGATAAGATAGTCCCTTATCACATATATGATTTACGGACAGTTCCTTTAATTCTGGGGGTTGTTGTTTCAATTTCTTGATGGTATCCTGTGAAGCACAAAAGGCTTTAATTTTGATGAAGTCAAATATAGCTATTTTTTCTTTGGTCACGTGTGCTGCTGGTGTAAGACCACTACTTTTTGCATCCATTTGGGTTCTGAGTCTTCGCATAGGGACTTGCTTGACCCATGAGGCTATTTCCTGCCCCGTTTCTGGCCTTCAGGCCCAGAGCTTTACCTGCCCTCTGGCTTCATTAAAAGCCCCAGAGCTGGCAGCCAGCATCTGTCAAATCCCTGCTCCTGTGGGCACGAGCCCGCGGAGTGCAGTCAGCGTCCTCCGTCTGCACTGACTTGGAGCGTGGATTCTGGTGGCAGAGTCCAAGCTACACTGCGCACTGCCTGTGCCATCTCGCCTGAATAACCTTAATGATAAGGCTCCCTTTCTTCGTTTTTAAAACACTGTGAACATCACAGACAATAATTCATGTACACTGCTTAGCCACTACATAATACAGTTTGCTGCTCCTGTCACGCTGCTGGCCCTGGTTGCTTTACTTCTGCAATAAAGCCTGGGTTCCAGGAAAGCTCCAGGCATCCTGATCTCTCCTCTGGCTCTACCAGATACTAATTAGGTTCTCCTGATGCTCACTTTGTCCCCTCCCCTCCTTACTTCCTGCAGCAAGGCCTCGCCCCTAACAGACCACCACACTGGCTCCACTGAGTCCCGGGCTTCATCAGGACTCTGGCTTCCAACTGTTTTATCTGGCATGTCCGGCCAACCGTCACCTAGAAGCACTTAAAATGTTAAAGTTCCTCCTCCTGGGCTTTGCCTCCCCACCTGGCCCAGGTGTGGTCCCCTTTCTGTCCACGGCCTGGGCTCCTTTTCAATGGGCCCATTTAAGGTCTCCACCGGTACACCTGCCCACCCCCTGCTGCTCTCACTGCCTCTCACTCTTCTCCGCTCTCCCTTCTCCTGTAGCTGCCTTGGCCTCTTGGCAGTTTCTGAAATACACCAGGCCACGTCCACCTCAGGGCCTGTGTCCAGAGAGAGCTCACCTTTTCAGCATCGCCCATCCTGATGACCCACTTTGATCCTGCAACCTCCATCCCCTGCATCCCCCAGGGGGCACGCCCAACGCCCTGAGCTGCTTGAGATTTTCTTTTTTTCCATAGCAATCGTATCTTCCACCTTTTTGTATAACTTATCATTTGCTGTGTAGGTATTTGTCAAATCTTATTAGGATAGAAGCTGCCTGTGGGTGGGGGTCCCCGTCTCCCTCCCCAAAGTGGCGCCTTACAAAATACTGCAGAAATGACTGGATGGCGGGACCTGCCTTTCTCCGATCATGTTGAGGCTGGACATCTCCGTATGGTCACAGGCCACACAAGCTTCCTCTTTTGTGAACTCTTTTTCCTTTCATCCCTTTGTCCATGTTTTCTTTTTTATCGATCTGCAGGAACTCTTGAGGGTTTTCGGGACACTGAGCCTCGGTCACCACGCTTATCCACTTCATTCTAACCACGTCTGTCGCCGTGCAGGGCACACAGGAGGCCCAGAGAATAGAAGAGCCGCGAACCACAGCAAGTGTGCTCAGGTTAATATCAGCGGGCATCTGCACTTGGAAGGGAGCCAGAGAAAAGCCTGTTCAGACTAACTGGCGAATTACGCGGGAAGGACCGGCCACGTACCCGGGCAGGCAGTCCCCGCAGATGGCGTCGCGGGTGGCAGAGCAGTTGGCCTTCTGGAAGCGGCTCAGCAGGGCGCAGTCCAGGCACGGCTTGCACTTCTGAAAGCCCCAGTCCTCCTTGAACCTGTGCGGCCAGCACCTCACACACTGGGCATCCTCCCCGTAGCCAAAGCCACATTCCTGCGGGGACGAACAGGCAAAAGACAGCTATTCAGACCCCGCGAGCGTGAAAAAGGAGGACGAGGAGACAGCGGAGAACTGGGCTGGTGACTACCCAGCACCCGCCTCTCCGGACACAAAGGCTGCTCTTTCAGGGAGTTCCAGTGTGTCTCCCCCTGCTAATAATCTCTCTTACGACCTAAGTATACTTAGTCATCCACTTTATTCCAGGAGCACGTGCATTTGAATAAGAAAGGCTCTCCCCCCCGCCCC
>NC_041226.1:2786723-2791418 GCF_002837175.3 Physeter macrocephalus | reverse complement strand
ACTATCGCCAGCTTAGAGCAGAATTACGGCACTTTCTTCTCCAACTCAGCTGGTCATCTGAGTGCTCAGAAGCTAGAGTCGGGGAAATATGTAGACACCTACTCACTTATCAAGGCAGAAAATAAGTGCTTTGATAAGCAATAGAACACAAGGACAGCTGCATACGAAATGTCAGAAGCTTACAACATCCGTAGAGAAACTTGGAATGGTTAGCTGTTTATTACTGTCTGAGAGAGGGAAGATGCTTACACACGCTTATAAGAACACTAAATCCTTGTTTGGATCAAACCCGGTGATACTAAAGGTCTCAAGCATCTCTAGATTTGGCCATCAGAACCCAGAATTGCTTTCCAAGGACGGGCTCCACAGACGGCTCTTTGACCTGCATACAATCATTTCCACAAGTTCAAGCACTAAATCAATCACAGCATGTCATATGATGGCGTTATAATGCAATCACAAAAAGAATGCTATAGACAAGTGTTCATGATAGTTTAAAAAATAAGTTATAAAACAGAATGAGAAATATGATCCCATTTCTTACAAAAACATTAACAGTAAGTACTAACATTTATCGGGGGCCTCCTCTATGCCAGGATCTCATTAATTCACCCTCCCCCACAACGAGGAAAGCGCTTCCCATGCTCCTATTTCCTGGAAGGGAGTATGGGGTTTCCCAGAAGGCATGCACCTTAACCAAAGAGACATTGCTAATGTCAGAACCAGGATTTGAACCTACACGGTTTTTAAATTAATTAATTAATTCATTTACTTATTTATTATATAGTGCTTTACAATTTTCAAAAGTTTCACACACATGATTTCATATAATCCCATAATAATCCTTTTTAAAAAATCCTGGGCTTCCCTGGTGGCGCAGTGGTTGAGAGTCCGCCTGCCGATGCAGGGGACACGGGTTCGTGCCCCGGTCCGGGAAGATCCCACGTGCCGCGGAGCGGCTGGGCCCGTGAGCCGTGGCCGCTGAGCCTGCGCGTCCGGAGCCTGTGCTCCGCAACGGGAGAGGCCACAGCAGTGAGAGGCCCGCGTACTGCAAAAAAAAAGAAAAAAAAAATTCCTCTATCCCTATATTGCCCCTCTCCCTCCCTCTCCCCACTGGAAACCACTAGTTTATTCTCTTTTATCTGTTGAGTCTGCTTCTTTTTTGTTTTACTCACTAGCTTGTTGTATTTTTTAGATTCCACATATAAGTGATATCATACAGTATTTGTCTTTCTCTGTCTGACTTACTTCACTTAGCACAGTGCCCTCCAAGTCCTTCCATGTTGCCACAAATGGCAAAATTTCTTTCTTATTTATGGCTGAGTAATATTCCATTGCATATACGTGCCACATCTTCTTTATCCATTCATCTGTGGACGGGCACTTAGGTTGCTTCCATACCGTGGCTATTGTAAATGGTGCTGCTATGAACACTGAGTGCACGTATCTTTTCAAATTAGTGTATTTGTTTTTTTCAGATGTATACCTAGGAGCGGAATTGCTGAGTCATATGGTATGAACCTACATGGTTAATTCCAGAGCCAGACCTCATACCACTACACTCTGGGACTTTCAGGCACTTTATGTGACATATACACAGGAAGATGTCTGAAAGATTACATATCAAATGTTAACACGGTTATCTGCACTATGTGATGGTTTCTACAGAACACTGGCCATTAAAAAGAAAATCAGACAGCAGCTCTCGAGCTGCAAACAGAGCCCCACATGGAGGGCATGCTGGGAGCCCACACACAGCCAGATGGGCAGCGGTGGGGGGAGGGGGAGGCGGGCAGGGCTCCCACTCACAGCCTCAGCTTCCTCATTGGGAACCACAGAAGCCAGAACACAGATCCAGCGAGGTCAGAATTCTCGTTTCTCCGTAAAATTTATATATTTAACTTCTTTATCCATATTTTTATACAAAGTCAACTAAGCAGTACTTATTGGCTGAAAATTAAATCAAAACCAACACACACACACACACACACACACACACACAAAGATACAAATGAACTTATTTACAAAACAGAAATAGACTCACAGACAAATGTATGGTTACCAAAGGGGAAGGGTGGGTGGAGGAAGGGATAAATTAGGAGGTTACGGTTAACATATACACACTACTATATATACAATAGATAATCAATAAAGACCTACTGTAGAGCACAGGGAACTCTAGTCAATATCTTGTAATAACCTGTAAGGGAAAAGAATCTGAAAGAGTATATATAGACATACATATATATGCATGTGTATATGTATAACTGAATCACTGTGCTGTACACCTGAAACTAACACGACATTGTAAATCAACCATACGTCAATAAAAAACAAAAAACCAACACAAAGAATAGTATTCCCTGTACTCAATAAGCCACTCAATAAAGGATATGAGCAATGACACTTCAATCCAGACCTCACTAATGAACTCACTCACATTTGGGAGGGGCTATCCCTTCCCTTCCCCCTCCAATTTCTCTGCCCGTCTTTCAAATGTGTGTCTTGAACAAGCACAGCAAAGGGCAGGGGAGGAAAACAAAGCAGAAGGTCAGCACCTTCCTAACCCTGAGGGCTCCAGCTAGACAATGTTCTGAACCAAAGGCACAGACAGGAGCAGGGGGGAAAAAATTTTAAATACTAATCCACAAATTAGAATTTCTTTAGAATTGTTAGCAGGGATTATCTTTTGGGGGGGGGGTAGTGGAATTATGAGGTGTTTTCAGTTTTTATACTTCTGTAATGATTTGATTTCTTGCACAAAGCATCTCTAGTAATCAGGAAAACAATACGGACACACACTGAGAAAGAATTTCTTGGGATGTGTACTTGGTCTTGGCAGGAGGGAGGCCACTGCTATTTTGGGGGGCTGTGCACAGCAGTGGAATCCGCAGCAGGACAGCGTTAGCTGCTGAGAGAGCCCCAGGCATCCAAAGGCTTTCTTCAGCCACAGAAGGGAGCCTCCCAGCCCGAGTCCCAGGATCAAAGCGCGTGCACATGACATCCGGGGCGGGACCTCCTCACTCACAGGCTGGGCACATCCCTCAAAGTTCCCGCGGCAGCGATTTCAACATCACGCTTTGATCCAGGCAGCTGGGACTGTAAGGGTCTCATATACAGGTTAACACACAACAGAGGAGGAAAGAAAAAGGGAGGGAGAGGACGATAGGAAAACAAAGGGAAAGAGGTAGGCGTCTATGAACTGGTAGCAAACGTCAGAAATGCTGCTTTTCAAGCCAGGCTGATACAGGGGGAAAGTGTATATTTTCCTGCACTGGAGCCAAAGACACATCGGCCACTTGCCAGCTAAGTTATTTTGGGAACTCTCTGACCCTCAGACTCTTCATCTGTGAGATGGGATAACAATGCAGGCCCTGCAGGGTTACTCTGAGGAATAAAAGGGAAAACATATAAAGCCTCTAAACTCTAAATCAAGCACACGTGTCCGTAAATAAATGATACCGACGGCCATTACTATTTTGGATTCTCTACAGCCCAACAGACCGATTTTCTTGATTCCAGTATAATAAAGCTTCACTGGGGAATAAAGGGATCTTCAGACCCCAATTTTTTCTAGGCTACTTCAAACATCACTTTCCATCTAAAACATTTTTACTTAATAAAAATTTTTCTAAAACGAATCCCAAGTACCTCCTTTTGAAAATGGGTACATAAGATAGAATTTAACCTTTCCTGGTTGAATCCACTACTGCGCTGTGCCGTCATACAAAGAACTAGGCGGTCCTGGGTCTGTGGGGCCGTTCTGCTGTTCTAACGCCCCTGCCACGTGGTCGGCTGCCCTCCCTTCCTTCTGCTGAGCACCTCTGTCTACAGCCACTCACTTCCTCTCTCCAACCCTGAGAAACTAGAGAAATGATCTGACTAGAAATGAACTTGAAAGAATATACACAGGTGTGTTGACAGTTCCATCTCTTTCGAGAAAGAACATATACTTTAGTGTTGGGAAATCTTTGTGCTTCTTTTTTGATTCCTGGCCGTGTCTAGAGTTTATATTGTACATAAGGACCGCTCTGACCAATGAGTTTTTGCCATGTGTTGCTGTGGGTGATTTACATGTCATTAGATTTTATAGAATGAGGATTTCATGCAATTTTATTTTTTTTGGTTCATTCTACACTGGACCAAATCCTGTACAGAAAGAAAACAAAGCCAGGCTCCAAATGCATCATAGCTTGCCTTTAGTAACTGGATATTGGCTTACTATTTCTGCCTGCAGTTTATATGCTCTGGTGGCAGCTGTAGCAATTTTCTTTGGGGTAGATTTAGGTGAGGGGTTGAGATAAGGCTTTGTATCATCACTATCACAAAAGAGTACCAAAATGTACAGAGCAGGCACCATGAGCCATACTTGTACAGAGATAGATTATTTGGGGGAATTTTATTCCATATATATCTTCTCTCAGAAACAGACTCACAGACACAGAGAACAGACATGTGGTTGCCAAGGGGGTGGTGGGGGAGGGATGGAGTGGGAGTTTGCGATGAGCAGATGCCAACTAGTACGTGTAGGATGGATAAACAACAAGGTCCTACTGTATAGGGAACTACATTCAAAATCTTATGATAAACCATATGGAAAAGAATCTGAAACAGAACGTATGTATGTATAGCTGAGTCACTTTGCTGTACAGCAGAAATTAACACATTGTAAATCAACTACACTTCAATAAAATT